>NC_056725.1:641059830-641137973 GCF_019279795.1 Protopterus annectens
AATGTCATCTCAGCTGCTGAGCAAATTGTTTCTGGTACCCCTTGTGAATGGTGTCAGGTGACAATCTTGTTTGGCTTTATGTCACTGCCTTGCAATCTGACATAGATTCTTTGTGTTGAGTCACTTTCCAAAAGCTGATGGTTTCTCTGACACCTTGTTCTTTGCCACTGGAACTGTTCTCTTAGCCTCCTTGTTAGCCAACCAGTATTTTTTCTTAGCCTGGTCTGTCATTTCTATCACCCTCTTCTTCCTGCACTATTTCTTTCTGTTTGCAACTTCCTGGACCTGAATTCTATGACCAAATTTCCTCATGTACCTTATTTATATAGCTGGCTTGGTCATATATCTGTTCTATCACCTGTATAAATACTGCTTTGAGACACTGACAATCTTCTTCTTCAGTTTCACCTATTTTCTCTTCCTTCTGAGTTGGTAGATCACAGAGTATTTCCTCCAACTCGTGTGCTTTGGCTCCAGTTAGTTGCCATGTTTCAGCCTAAAGTCTTTTGACTTTAGAACCTTCTCTGACAACTGCTAACAAAATTGAATGAGATTAAAATTCTTGTTTTAATAAGATGAAGCCATTTGTTCTGAAAGTTATGATGGCAAGAAGTAACTATCATAAATTACAAAGTATGCAAGTAGGAGTATAAAAAATAGGCAAGAGGGAGCTGGAATTTTCGGGATAAAATTAATTATTCTTTGTTGATCTGGTTAGTCCCCCTAGGCTGGTAGCGTCTTTTCAGGGGATACCCAAGGTGGTATTTATATTACTAGGGGAAGTTTCTCTTTGGGACTTCTAGATGACACCAGAGGTCTGCTACATCAACAAGGAAGAGGTCTAAGAGAAGCAGCAACATGGAGGAGAAGAGAAAAGCTATGGGGAGTTTAGAGGTGGAAAATTACAATTTTGAGAAAAAAAATTGTCCAATATGGAGAATCAAATTGCAGATAAAACATTTGTCTGTGGTGGATAATACAAATGAGCAGCATTTAGCTGATTCAAAAGAAAACAAATGAAGTAATTGAGTGTACTGGAGTGATGCAGATAACAGAGCTGGCATCAGGAGGGTTGTGGGTAACATTCATTTAAAAATAATAGAGCAGGATGCTCCATGTGAGATGGCAGATAACTTTTTTAGAAGTGCTGTAGATGGTAATTTGGAGAAGGAAAAAGGTGATGTGGTTGCAGAGAATGCACCGGTTAAACTTGTGTGGCAGCGACCGAAAGTAAAATAGGAAAGCAACAACAAACTGAAAAAGAGTTTGGTTTTGTGGTAGCTGAGAATGCAGTACTTAAAATGTATGCAGCAAAGACAGCAAGTTAAAAAAGGACTTTTTAGGTGGTGTTCCAAAGACCAAATTACCACCATAACAGCTACAAACAAATGCAGTCTGAGGGTCATGTTGCTCAACGCTAGAAGTCTAAATCTCAAAATGCACTCACTCGAAGCACTCCTTAAAATGGAGAACATCGACATTTGCGCTGTAACAGAGACTTGGTTCAAGGCAGCAGAAAGCACCCCTGAACTACCAGGCTATAACTCATTCCACACCTTTCAGCCCCAGAACTTGGACTGAAGCTCCAAAGGTGATGGTGTTTCCATATTCATAAAGGATGCGCACACCTCCAGACTGGTAGCCCAACATAATGCATCAGAGATACTTCAGGTGCAGCTAACATTGGGTAAGACAGCAATTCAGGTTGTAGCCTGTTATAGGTCCCCAACAATGTCCCAAGACACTGACTCGACATTCCTAAGCAGCCTGGAGAATATTAGGGTCCAACCTAACACTCTCTTACTGGTTGACTTCAATTACCCCTCCATTAACTGGGAAAACTACTCATGTACCAATACACTTGCCCAACGTTTCCTGGAATTCATTAATTACAATGCCCTGGAACAGCTCATTCTCACCCCCACTAGAGGTAACAACATCCTTGATCTGGTCATTACTAACATGGGCGACCATTGCTCTATACCAATAGTCAACTCCTCCCTGGTTAGATCTGACCACAAACTAATCACCTTGGAAATCCACATCCCTCCCACCCCTCCACCCCCGCAAAGGTAACCACCAAAAAAAACTTCTCCAAAGATAACTTTGGGCTCCTAAGAACAGAGGTGGCTAACTTCACGGCACCCATGCAAATGGAGAATAGTTGCATGACCACCAAATCATACACCAATGCACTGTACAAACACATACACAAATGCATGGATCTTGCCATACCCAATTGAACCAAGACGTTCTCCTCCAAAAAATGGAAGCCAGTCTGGTGGTCCCCTCACATAACCAAACTCTACAACAGAAGGAGGAAACTGATGCAGAAATAAGGTGAAGTCCCAAGACTGGAAAAAATCCCTTATCAGCCTCAACAAAAAGTTGAGATCTCTCATCAAATCCTCTAAAGCTAGCTATGAAAACAAAATTGCAGCAGATAGTGAAGACAACCACAAGGCCTTCTATAGTTATGTTAAGAATCTCCACAGCAATACCCAGATTTGCTCTGAGCTACTGCACAATGGTACCTCCTATACCAAGCCAACAGATATTGCCAATATACTGGCCGACAGATTCAGTGCCAACTTTATCCCTCTCTCTCCCCCCAAAGGACCAATCAAAATACCAGTAGATTGCCAGACACCCAGTATTACTGCTGCACAGGTTAAAACAGCACAATCCAAGGCCAAGCCAAGAATACAGCTTCTATGGGACCTGACAATATCCCTGGCTGTGTTCTACATGAACTACAGGGTGAACTGGCACCTCACCTGTGCGCCCTGTTTAATCACAGTCTCACCTCAGGCTTTGTCCCTACCGAATGGTGCACTGCTACAGTCATCCTTCTTCACAAAGGAGGAGCGACTATAGGCCATGGGAACTATTGCCCCATTAGCCTGACAAGTCTGATATGCAAAGCTATGGAACGCATCATCATGGACCTAATAAACAAGGATATAGGGAATCTCCAAACTCTGGATCCCACACAGTTTGGTTTTCTGAAGGGCAGATCATGCCTGCTCAACTTGGTTGACTTCTTTGAGTCAGTCACCAGAGCTATGGATGAAGGCAAGGTGGTTCATACAGCCTACCTTGATCTGGCCAAGGTCTTTGATACCATTCCCCACTCAGGAGTCATAGAAAAACTCGCTAAGATATGCATCAACCCCTATATCACTAGGTGGGTTGCAAACTGGCTCACAGATAGAACCCACAGTGTGAAAGTAGCTGACTCCAAGTCAGACTGCCAACCAGTCATGAGTGGAGTCCCACAGAGATCAGTCCTGGGTCCTCTCCTGTTTGGTGTCTACTTCTCAGAAGTCCAGACCAACACGAAGGGACTCTGGCTGACAAAGTTTGCAGATGATTGCAAGTTGGGAGCCATTATTAACTCCCCAAGTGATGTTGATATCCTACAGAAAAGCCTCACTGAGACCAATGACTGGTGTCAGAACCATGGCCTTAAGCTCAATGCCAAAAAATGTGTTGTCATCCCGTTTGAGAAAACCCAGTACCCATGAACTACCACATCAATGGTAGTCCACTGAACACAGAAGGCATTATAAGAGATCTGGGAACACAGGTTGACAGCAACCTCTCTTTTGACCACCACACTGCCACTGTGGTCAGAAAGTCCTTCTATGTGGCACATCTCATTACTAAGGGTTTTGCATCCAGGAAGAAAGAGGTCATTGTCTCCCTCTAATCTTCCCTCATTAGGCCAATCATCGAGTACAATTCCCCATTTGGCATGTACCTCACTCGACACCTGCAACAACTGGAGAGGCCACAAAAGTACCTCACAAAGAGGATCCTAGGCCTTAAACACTTGTCCTATATGGACAGACTCAAAAAAACTCCAACTATTCTCTGTCTCATATCGCCTACTTAGAGGCGATCTCTGCTTGACTTACAAAGCCATGTCTGACCCAGCTCTGGTAGAAATGCTACATATAAAGATATCCCAATCCCTACACACCACATGCTACAGAGACCTCAACCTCATTACCACAATCAACAGAACATGCTGGAGGGACAGGTTTATAATCCAGAGACTTCCCCTGCTATGGAATAGACTTCCCATACATGTCAAACAGAGCACCTCACTGACCCTCTTCAAGAGAAATCTTGATGAGTGTATGGGAAATAGAAAATTCACCCCGGGGATCACTCCAGTGGCTCTACTCGACAACAGCACTTGTAACTAAGGTCAGGTGGCACAATGCCAGGGTAATCCTATGGGCTAGGCTTGTAAAGGCTCCAGGGGCATTAGCCTAGTACACCCCTATGAACCTATGAACAGTAAATAAAACTGCTTTTAAAAAGAATAAAAGGTAACTAGGAGAATAAGAACAAAAAATTGAGACTATAACAGACAAATATTATATATGGGACAATTGAGTAGTTGTTATAGGATTTAAAGGTCCAAAAAAATTCACCCTGAGATTCAATAAATGCTGTGTAGGCTTCACACAAAGCCTACACAGAGATTACATGTTTGCACAACAGTGCAGGGCAGTGTGCCATGAATATTAATGATGTGTGGCATGCCTGAGTTAGGTTTCATGGCTGACAACACTCTTGCAGGCTAGGAAACTATGTAAGTGAATGTGAATATAATTTTGTTAAAAGCAGAGCACCTACGGTCTGTGGATTTGCACAGAATGCCACAACAACCAGCAGAGTTTCACAAATAGGTGTGAATCATACCTTTCAACCTGTAAGAGCAAGAAATCTGGACAAAGCCATCAATAATAGGGGGACAAAGGGACAACTATAGGGACACTTTTGAAATATTGCTCTTACAAACTTAAATTGATAGAACAATATGTTTTGCATTAGCATGAATTTTCTGAAACATATGCCCCTGGATTCAGTAAACCCCATGCAGGAATAGTGCTATTCCTGCACAGAGTGGTTTGTGTCCATGTAGCCACAGCAGCGTGCCTTGCATATTCATGAAGGCACTCTGCTGTTTAAGATACACAGACATGAACCGTGAATGAGTGCAGGGGGGCGTGTTCAAGTAGTGCACAGACATTGAACACACCCCTGCACTCAGAAAGTGCCATACAGCACTTTCTAATCACAATCCAGCATAATATTAGAGACAGTGAAATTAAATAAATGATCATTTCAGTGTCTGCGGACACTGAAATGCATATAGCAGCAAGAAAGCAATGCAGGGGTGTGTGACAGGTTCTGTGACACACCCCCTGCATTTTAAAAGTGCCGTATGATACCTTGCAACCTGCTAAAGCAGGAAATGTATACAAAGGTACAAATAATGGGGGAGAAAGCCCTGAAAAGGGACACATCTTACATATTGCCCTCACAAACTTAGAAAGTTGATAGAAAACAGGTCATGTATTAGCATGAATTTCTGAAGGATAGAAGTCTGAAAGTCAAATGTATGCCAGTATTCCCTGACAGCAGTCCATGTGGACAAAGGCAGAAATAATGGGGGGACAAAACACTAAAAATAGGGACACCACTTAAATATTGCCCTCACACACTTGGAAAAGTGGATAGAAAACAGGATATGCATTAGCATGAATTTCTGAAGGATAGAAGCTTGAAAGTCAAATGTATACCATTATTTCCAGACTGCAGCTCTCAATGACTTGTCAGAAAGCCACAATACTCACTATATAACATAATAATACAGCAATAATATAATAAATATGTTTTTTACATCCTAAGGAATGTTTAAGCATAGCTAAGCAGGTGTGCTTGTTAAGGCCCTTGGCTTAGCATTGCTTAAACATCCATAGGAGATAAATGTAAATATACAGCTGAGATAGTGTAATGGTTAGAGTCCTACCTTTACATGCAGGTGTTCATGGTTCAAGTACCAACACCGGCAAATTCATTTTATATGGGAAAGCAGTGTTAAAATTATTTTTTTACACTTAAATGATGTAGCAACTGCTTTTTTGTCAAACAGGGAAGTGTAGCTGGTATAAAATGGAAATGTGAGTGCATATAACATGTGAAATCACCCATGTATACAAAAGTGTCCCATACAGTATAGTCATACCCCTTGCTACTGTAATGAAAGCACATAGAGGATTTCATGTAAAGTAAATCATATACACCTACTAAATGAAGCCATCATCCTGATATTTTTTAAATGAAAAGTAAGTAATGCTCAGCAATGCCCAGCTATGCTTACCAGGTTTAAGCATACCTTACCTGTGATTGCTAAGCAGCAGGTAGCTTAGCTAAGTGGATTTGCCCATTGTTAAGCAGTGCTCATCAATTACCCCTTTAAGCACTGTTCAACCCAGCTTAGCGGGTTTGCGCATTGCTAAGCTGTGCTCAGCATTTTCAAAATTGTCCAATGACATTAAAGGGTAGGAATGTGGCCTTATTTAAACCATGCAGGCAAGAATACAGCCATAACCTGTTTAGTTTGATCTCTGCAGGAACATGTCTGGTGTTGTAGAGGGAGCATGCTTTCGGGTGCAGAGCTGGAGCATTCAGGAGTCCAGGGTCAGGACTGGACTCCTTGTCAAAAACCATGATGAGAGACTGCTGCAGGGCCAGGACCAGGGCTCACAATACAAAACAGAGGCCTGAGACCATTTCGTACATGATCTCACCAGTGCTGCTGACATCCCCGGACTGGTGAGCAGGCATGGCACCACTATGCTGACTTAAAGCGGAGGAAGGGGGTGGTCTTGGCCCAGTGGATCCAAGATGCATGGGTACAGAATGCTCCAGTAGTGAGTAAGTATCACTATCAAGTAGGTTGTAGCAAATACTAGCCTCAGAATGTGATAGACAGGTATGCATAATGTTTGTTTCTCTCCTCTACAGCTGCAGCCGACAGGGCTATAAACATTGAAGCTCATAGTGACAGACTGCAGAGGCTGTGTCGACAGACTGGTGAGTACAAATCTATTTTGCAGTATATTTTTCAAATAGCTAAGAAGGAGTACATTGCTTACTGCTAGTAGGTATACTGTTACTGTGTGAACTGAATAAATAAGTTTGACAGAGTAATATTGATGTGCAATAAAACTAACTAAACAAACTGTTGTGTGTATTCTGGTATGTTGTTGTTGACATTTAGAATGTATACAGATACTTCACAGCAAATGTGGCTGTAACAGCATACATTAACTGAGCATCTTCTGTGAACCTGCTGTAAGAAAACCGTAGATGGTGGAGCTATAAAACAAGATATAATTAAAATGTGAAATATATACTGCACTAAGCTCTGAACCCTGAATAGTAATGTGTAAAGGTTTAAATTGTGTTCCGGCCAGCATTGCCTTGTGTTAACCTTTGCTTTCCAGATTGTAGTAATCCAAAGGATGAATGCACAGTACAATAACTATCTATCATGCATGCATCACAGGATTACAAGTTCAGACTGTGTAACCAAGAGACTATTAGGCAGAAATCAGTGAAACTAGAAACAGCAGTTCCCCAGTAGCTCAGTATGATGAGAAATAGATTAGTTGTTAATTTTGCACACCCAGACTCGGTTTGAATACAGGGAGTTCTACTAAGATGTGTGCAGATATACACATAAGGAATCAGGAATAAATGTAAAAACAGTCAGGTAGTGTTAACAGATATTTTCATCACATGTTGTACAGGTAAGTAAATGTTGGTTGTAGCTGTATGAAGAGTATACTAATAAACTGTGTACAATTGTTCAGCTGTCCCACCACATGCCCGCAAATGACAGCAGGATAGGTACATACAACATGCACTCTTCCCGATACATATCTCTCAAGTGTCATGCTGTCATGGTTAGTGGTCACTCCTGCCAATAATCCTGGACACAAATAGAAAACCAGTTGAAATATGCCACAAAGCAGCACTTCAGGGTACCCCTTCTGTGCCAGATATGTAACCATGAGATGTACGAGTCCCCTCTAGTCATATACCTAGAGGTGTCACCATTTGCCCCATATTATTCCAGGCTGACAGTTTAATAGGCATGTTTGTGCTACAGAAGCTATGGGCCATAGGCAGATGTAAAGTGAGAGCAAACCCGTAGAGTACTGAGCAGCACTGTTGTGGAAAATAGAAGCATAAACAGTTGTTAATGGACTTTTTGTCACTTTCCCCACCCCTCATCTGGATCCATACTAAAATTCATATACTATGGGTATGTTTTACTCCAAACATAATCTTGGGACTTGTGTTATATTATTGTTCATATATCTGATTGTTTGCATGTTAACATACCTTGTTCAAATACCATTGTTGGTAGCCTGTTGCCATCAATGTTACTGGCATGCTGTTATGATGCATACTGTTGTTCCATTTATGCATGTGTTTGTTTTGCTATGCAACTGTTTCAAATCTGTTTTATGGAGTTAATTGGAACACCCATGCATGCTGTTATAGCTAATCTGGAAATGTGCTGTTCATGACTAACCAACATATTCTTTAAAACCACAACACCATAGCATGTTTGGGAAACAGATCCCGGTGGATCCGCATGTCCCACCTCATCTGGTCATGGCACTGGGCCCCAGTACATCTGGGACCCAACCGGGGCCTTCCACATCTGCTGGTCCTGCACCACCTTTGGGTGGAATCACCTCAGGGGATGGGGCTCATCCCCCCCTGGGAGCGAGTGCAGACAGGAGCCTGTCACCTGCAGTCAGGTCCGGGGTTTGGTGCACAGCACCATCTGAAGAGAGTTGGGTGGGCAGCTGTGCCAGATTGAGGAATGCATGGTGCACCTCAAGGGCCAGGCTGCCCCTCCTGTCCAGCCCCCAGTACAGCCACCTTCGGTGCCATGAAGGAGCAGTGGTGACTGCCCATGGGTGGGGACCTCATTCCCACTATATCCATCTGGGGGTTCATGGGCTTTGGATTCCCAACCACCCTCCCTGTCAAAGGGGTTTACCCCCTCATGTGTCATATACCACCCCTGTCTGCTGTCTTCTCTGTTGTGTCTGTCTGAAATGCAACCTATCCCACCCAACCTACCTTCCCAAACATACCTACAGCCCTTCCCTAACATCCTACTCTCACCTTAAAAAAAAGGGCATCTGTCCCACAAAAAAAATTGCCCAATACATACCTCTACATTTTGCCCCTATGTACAGTGAAACTAAACAATCAACCCACTGATTACTCTGCAAATGTCTGTCACCAACACCTCTCCCTGTGGGGTATGAGGCTGTAAATTTCAAGTTCTATACATATAATGCACAGCTATTGCTGCCAAAGAAATGTAGAGCTATGGTCCTTTCCTACACCTGTCCTGCACATTCTTAGCTGCTTATCATAATGTTTTACCCTCTGCTTGCCCCCATTTCACCACTTTCCTATCACCCTTTTTCTTTTCTTTAAAGAAAATTAGCATGGGTGTAAGCGATGCTAAGCAAAGCTAACACGGTTCAACCATCTGTTAGCATCACTTAGCTCCATGCAAAACCACGCAAACCCATTTACAACAGCTTAAAAGTGCCTAAATCACTCTGTCTCCATCAGCCCTTGTTCTGCCCAGCAACAAAATAATAAACCCTGCCAAGTCTTGAACCTGGAATGCTGCGCACTACAATCACATCAACATACCACTAACCATCTGAGCTGTGGGAATCTGTGATGATTTTCAAACATATCATTCATTATGGTCATTTAACATTAATGAAGAAAAATAAATAATTTCCTAGTCTGAAACCCATTACCCTGAGCACAATAATCACAGCAACATGCCTCTACACCATTTGAGCTACAGGAATCTGTAATGTTTTTACAAACATATCATGCACAACAGTCATTCAACATAAGGGGGAATTATATATTCGTAGTACTGGTATAGACATATATATGTATATATACATACATACCAAACACACACACACACACACACACACACACACACACATATATATATATATATATATATATATATATATATATATATATATATATATATATATATATTGCTCTCTCTCTGTATATATGTATATATATATATATATATATATATATATATATATATATATATATATATATATATATATATATATATATATATATATATATATATATATATATATATATATATATATATATATATATATATGTGTATATATATATATATATATATATATATATATATATATATATATATATATATATATATATATATATATGTGTGTGTGTGTGTGTGTGTGTGTGTGTGTGTGTGTGTGTGGTTTTTTTGTCATACTGAGATATATGACCAACATATCTGCAAAAAGCCTGACAAATGGGGGATAAAGGGCAAACAATAGTGACATATTTTAAATATGGCTGTAATACATGTAGAAGTCTGCTAGAGTGGCACTGTGTGCTTTTACATACAATGCCAGACAAATTCCAGGTCTGAAACACAAATGAATGTCAAAATTTACAGATGTCAATGCTCACATCATCCCAGTGATTTCTCAGAAACCCACAAGTCTTGTGGCCAACAGACAAAACATATGAGCCACACATCAGGACAGTGTCTAGACATCTGGACAGTGGAGAGGTATAATTACAGTCATGCAACAGAAGGGAAAAACCTTTGACAGACACCAACCATGTCAACCAGCACCTTCTGCACCACAGTAAGACCAACATGACACTAACCCAAATCAGCTCTGGCCAATTACCGATGTATAGCCAAATATATCATGCACTGCAGGGATGGAACCTTAGTGAAAAACAGATAGTATTGCATAAATGTCCACCCACAACCATTTGCACCACAGTCACAGCAACATACTAGTATCCCAAATGAACTGTAGAGTAGAACGACTGTTTGAATGAACATATGCTGAGTACCAGTCACACAATACACTGACATATACTGGCCCAGCTCACAGTGTACTGTGAATCCTGAGGTGTTACAGGACCCTTCTCAGTCTGCCCCAACAAACATACACACCTGATAGACCACCAGCAGCTATAGCAGCATGCACAGTCAGATAGAAAAAGGATCTGTGACACTCATATCTGCTACTCTCCCTACCCAGCCAAACATCTACATACAACACTGCTACACAATCTTGGTAGTTACTTCACAATGGCCAGACATACATAACTCTCATATGTACAGATTTGCACAGAATGCCCAGGGTGTGAGACCATGTTCATGACCACTGCTACATACCACTTCCAGGAGTCTGCAAAGTCAATGGGATGAGACTTTGAGTGCAGTCAATAAATAATGATATCACATACCCCTGACCCTCTTACTGCAAGACATCTGGGCAAAGCATGACATACTTGTGGGATGGGGGCCGGAAAGAGAGACATATCTCACATAATTGTGTTACAAACTGAAACAGTTGACAGTGTCACAGGCTTTGTTGTAACATAACATCCCTGAAGGATATGATGTCTAAAACACCAATGGATGTCAACAGTTACTCTGACCACAATCCTCACAGTATCCCACTGCTTCCACAAAAAACAGATGTTGTCTGAGGAACAGACCAAACATAACAGGTGAAGCCCTGAGCAGTGTGTGGACATCAGGACAGTTTAGAGGTATGTCAGAGACATATCACTGTCAGATGTCAAGTCAGACAGAAAATGCATGTCCAGATGAACCCTAGTAAATTAGCAACCCTCTATGTGTATAACAGCACTACTGACTTACAATCTGACCCAATTCTGGAGCTTTGTTCCCCATGTTGCTGGGCTGTCTCCACATGTCCTCTCCTCAGAGGTATTCCCACCTACTATCTGTGAAGCTGTAGCCCCTACACCTCCATAATGTCCTCCACACTGGGAAGGAAAATGGGCAAGGCACACATGAAGGCTGTAATTATAACACTGTGTTGCTATGGCATTGGCAAATAGAAAGACAGCACAGCTGCTCTGGATGAAAGTAGCAAGTGGGAGACACCGATTGGTGCACAGGCCATCACCTGCTCATTAGCAGTACCTACAAAAGGCAAGCTGCTGCCTATGCAACACAAGTCTCAACCCATCTACATAAAGACAGTCTGTGACTACACAAACCTAACCATTTTCATTGTTATGAGGGAACTCCTGAGCACTATAACAGGTATGTCAATCATGTAAGCATGTAATGGAATGCAGAAGGGGGGATGCAATGATGTCAAATGGGACATTAAACACTAGGCCACAACAAGACTTGCTGGACTCGCATGCTGCTGTCCAGCACCTATGGCCATTACTGCTTGCCCTGCCTGCATTGACATGAAGAACATCTCTGGCCCCACAGTCACCCCAGAAAAGGTCAGGTCATGTATGACTACTACTGGGGTCTCTGTTGTCCAATACTGAGTGTGTCACTGGTAGGTCAGCTACCTGGGATGCTGTAATTACTCATATGTCACCTGTGAATGCTACTCTGATACATATGCTTGTCTTACAAATGTAAGAGATGTACATAGGGTATGTGCATACTACATGACAGGTGCAGATGTGTGCGTTGAACTGTACGTGATATACTGAGCCCATACCTGACAACTGTCCAGAGTATTGCAGACTGACCACATGTCTGCCTCATATTTGTATTCAATGCCTCAGACAGTTGAGTATTGTCTGGCACATCATTGGTAATTCAAAAAAGACTGAAGTCATAACAAATTAGCATACATTTCATTCTCAGATGTCATATTCTGCAGAGTACACCTGTGAATGTGACACCATCTTTGCTGGCAGCTAAGTGTGTTTCAGCTAGATTCATAAAGTGACACTGTTTATTGGTCTTTGCCCACCAGTGATGTATGCCTTTGTGCAGGTGTCTTGCTCTAACAGGAGCTAGGTGTCTTATCATGTCACCCATGTCAATGCAAGTGTACCTTGTCCTTTAGGATGCTGACATTTGTGCAGTCACTGACACCTGCTGTCTAGCTGTGGAGAGCACACCAACCTTGCCAGGTCACTCATCCCATCATAAATGTAGACCTCAAATGGAGTCCTGCAAAGCCACAGGAGGTGGAGTGTTGAACATTAGCATACACATACACACCTCCAGGCTGGACAAATAGTATGTTGCATGGGTGGCATCCCGAGTGCAGTTAACAGGTGACCAAACATCTGTTCAATTCATAGCTAGCTATAGACCTCCAAACATGACTATGAACACCCACCACACCTATTGGGACCTGCTGGAATCTGTCAGGATTCAATCATCTACCCTGCTCCTGGGTGACTTCAAATACCCAACCATAGTGTGCCTGACCTATTCGACTGGAACATAAAAGCACATAGATCCCTTGGCTTTTTCAATGGCAATGCAGTGGATCAGCTGGCCAACACTCCTATGGCAGGTGGGAATCTCATGTACCTGGTCCTAACCAACATGAGTAGCCACTGTAGCACTCATACAGTGCCATCCTCCTTGGTAATATCTGACCACATAGCCAACACTGTTCAGGTCACCATCTCCCCTGCTCCACCCCTTACAGTGTCAAACAGAATGAAGTTGTACACAAATGACTATAAATCCCCTCAGAGTAGGTAGAAGTAGCTGCACAGCCAACATCCCATTTGTTGGAACTAGCACCAGTGCCCAGGCCCTCATCCCAATACTATGTGGGCACCCACATAGCTGTATGGACTCAGCAGTACCTGACAGGACAACATAATCCCCCTCAAGGTAGGGTAAATGTCTGTGGTGGATGGCAGCAATACACAAATACCATAATAGGTAGAAATAATTGCTGGACGGGCCAAGATGGAAGAGGTGCCTCATTGGAAGCAATGTCACCTTGGTCTGTACAAGTAAATAATGGCACAGGTGATGTATCCTAAGGCTGTCTTTGAGTGCAAATCAGACACATCTACCAAGGCAAATCACTAGGCCTTCCACACATGTGTTTGCAATTCCCGAGGCAACACACAAATCTGCTCTGTAGTGGTAATCAATAACACCACATGCACATATGGCATAGATATAGGCAACTAGCTGCAGACAGGTGAAGTGTAAACACCACCCCCTGTCCCCCAGTGGTACACATGTGCATGTACAGCACCTGCCCCCCTCCCCTCATCATCAGGAAGCAGGTCCGTAATGCCCTCTCAAAAGCAACACACAGAGGTCTCCATAGTCATGATACCATCCCTGGCTGCATCCCACATGAACACAGGCATGGGCTATCAGATCCATTCTGCACTGTAGTCAATCACAGCCTGAGCACCGGTGTCATCCAACCTGCACAGAGGACAGCCACTGTCATCCCTATACACAAGGATGGAGCATTCCACCAACCCAGCCAATATGATGCACAGTAGCCTAAGTAGCCTGCTCTGCAAAGGCATGGGAGGTGATATCGAGGACATTATGAACAGGGACATCAACAACATCAAAATGGCTGGGCACACACACCATGGTATTGTCAAAGGGAGATCAGGCCTGTAAAACCTGATTGACTTCTCTGCAGTGGTCAACAAACATAGGGACGAGGGGAAGATGGTGAATAATGCCTACCTTCACCTAGCCCAATCCTCTCACACTAATCCTCAGGTGGACAGGATACATAAGCCTACACAGCTAATCACCAAACTGTAGGTTACCAGATGGGTAGCTAACTGGCCCAATAATAGTAGCCACTCAGTCAAAATAGTAGAACCCACCTCTAATAGTACATTTATCCACAACGGTGTATCCCAAGGATTGGTCTGGGGGTCTCTACTGTATGATATATATATATATATATATATATATATATATATATATATATATATATATATATATATAAGGTACAGGACAATAGCCCTGTGGGGCTGCGAAGATGCAGTCATGACTGGCCGCAGGTGGGGATGTCAGTCCCACCATATCCATATGGGGGCTCATGGGCCTCTGATTCCAAAACACCCTCCCCGTCCAAGGTGTTTACCCCACCCATGTGTCATACACCACCCCTGTCTGCTGTCCTGTGTGTCTTGTCTGTCTCCCTACCCAACCTACCTACTCAGACATACCAACAATCCTTCCCCAACACCACACTCTCACCTTAACGAAGACAAAAAGGGCAACTGTCTTCCAAAATATTATTGCCCTATAAATAGCTGTCCATTTTGCACAGGTGACCACTAGACATGTAATCCAGTCCAATTGTCTTGACAACACATTTCTGTTGTCCTCACCCCTCTCCCTGTGATTTGAATGTCCAAATTCACCTCCATATTCTGTAAAAATGCACAGCTGTTGCTGTCTAAGAAATGCACATTCCTAGCTACCTGTCATATTGTTTTTCCCTCTGCGTGCCTCTTTCTCACTACTTTCTTATAATCCCTTTTTCCTTTCTTTTAAAGGAACTAGTGTGGGTGTAAGGGCCAATTAAAACTGCTTTTACCACTATGTCTCCATCAGCCACTGTCCTGCATAGCAACAGAATAATCAGCCCTACCAAGGTCTCAAACCCAGGACCCTACAAATTACAATCAGAACAATATACCACTACACCATTTGAGCTACAGTGCTTTTAAAAGCTTTTTCAAACATATCATGCAGTAGAGTCATTCAACAGTAGGGAAAAAGCTCTTTGGAACCACTCAGGTTTTTTATATATACATATACAGATATATGTGTATGGAGATACATGTATATGAAAAATATATTAATATATATCTATATATCTATGTCTCTATATATATCCATATATCTATCTATATATATATATATATATATATATATATATATATATATATATATATATATATTGCCTTCATTGAAGGTTGAACGTTGAGCTGGCACCTCGGCGTTCATGAAAATCTACTGCTAATCATTAGCGGACCGGAGTTCCGCTGTGGCGATCCCTAACCGGGAAAAGCCAAAAGACAAACAACATATATATATATATATATATATATATATATATATATATATATATATATATGCTCGTAACGTGTAGTGCACTCATATCTCAGTACCATACCTCCCAACCTGTTAGTGCAAGAAATCTGGGCCACGTCTGTAAGAATGGGGGGACAATGGGCCACAACTAGGGACATATTTCAAATATTGTTCTTAGAAATGTGGAAAGTTGCTGGAGTAACAGGGTTTGTTTCAGCATACATGTTCTGAAGGATATGAGGTCAGGAATTGAAATTATGTCATAATTTACTGACAGACATCCTCAGATCATCTCAGTGATTTTCCAGAGAAATTAGAATAAATCATGGAACAAAGACAAAATATGAGAAATAAACCTGGATGTTCAGCAACAATCCAGACAGTTGAGAGGTATGCTCAGAACCCCTTAGTGCAACAAATCTGGACCAAGCCTGACAAAGTGGGGGAGAAAGCCATGACAATAGGGACATATCTGAAATACCTGACTAGATAAGCTGATACAGTTGCTACAGTAACACCATCTCTCTATCATATATTGACCGAAATAGTACAACTCCAAGACTCAACTGCTTCTCAGTAGTTAGTGCCTGAAATCCTCACACCATCCCACTGATTTGTCAGACATACACAACATTTATGGGGGACCAGAATAAAGATATGAGCCAGACAATTGGACATCCTATGACTATCTGGACATAACATGACATTAGGGAAAGTACACTGAGCTGCTTCACATGTCACCAAGCACCATCCAAACTACAATCAGACTGACACAATACTATCCCAAGTCAGCTATGGGGAATTACACATGCATTTGCAAATATAACAGCCACTACAGGGATGTAACAGTAGTGAAGAACAGTCAGCGGTGTGACCCTGCATACCCACAACCAATTTCAACACAGTCACAGTGACATACTGGTAAGCCAAATGAACAGTAGAGTATAATGACTGTGTGAACATAAATATCATATTTGACACTC
Source organism: Protopterus annectens (assembly GCF_019279795.1). NCBI lineage: Eukaryota > Metazoa > Chordata > Ceratodontiformes > Protopteridae > Protopterus > Protopterus annectens. Next base: position 641,076,604 of record NC_056725.1, read on the forward strand.
AAACAGTACCTCTACATATACTGCCCTAAGTCACACAGTGTAGTCTGACTCCTGCAGTGGTACGGAACATGATTCAGTCTGCTCTACAAACATATACAGCTGACAGACCACCAGAAACTTGAGCAGCATAAACAATCAGATAGAAGAGGGGCCATGACACTTGAATGTATCCCCCTCCCTACACAGCACAACCAACATGTACACACTACACTGCTACACAATTCTGACAGTCTGTTAACAATTGCCACACATACACATGCACAGACCCCAACTGTACAGATTCCCACTGAATGTCCAGGCTCTGTCCTCATATATATGGCCCCTTCCTCATAACATGTCTGGCATTCTGCTACATCACTGGGATGATATCAGGAAGGAAGGCACTAACTAATGATATACCATACCTATCAACCTCTTACTGCATAACATCTGGACAAAGTCTGACATAATTGGGGGACAGAGGCCCAAACACAGGGGCATAATTGAAATATTGCTGTTATAAACTGAGAATGTTGCTGGTGTTAGAGGGTTTGTTGTAACCTATCTTAACTGAGGGATATGAAGTCAGAAACACAAATGGAAGTTATCATGTACAGACTGCAATACCCAGGTTATGCTACTGATTTGCCATGGACAACAACTGTCGGAGGAACAGACCAAACTAAGAGTCCAACCTCTGGCCATTCTGCAGATAGCCCTACAGTTGAGAGTTATGTCAGCCACTGTTCGGTATATATTTCTCCGAAGTACAGGCAAAGGCAGAGGGACTGTGGCTAACCAAGTTCACAGATGACTGTAAATTGGGTGCAATAATTGACTCTCCAGCTGACACAGACATCCTGCAAAAGGGTCTCACAGAGACAAACACCTGGTGTCAAAGTCACGGCCTCAAGCTAAATGCCAAAAAATGCATAGTAATCCCATTTGGGAAAAACAAAGTACCTACAAACTACCACATAGATGGGAATCCACTAAGTACAGAAGAAGTAATTAGGGACCTGGGTACCCAAGTAGATAGCATGCTCTCCTTTGATAACCACATAGCCAAAACAGTCAGGAAATCCTTCTATGTGGCACACCTGATCACAAAGGGTTTCTCATCCAGATCCAAGGAGGTGATTGTGCCCTTTACTCCTCACTCATTAGGCCCATAATAGAGTACAATGCCCCATTTGGGATGTACCTCACTAGACACCTGCAACAACTAGAAAGACCACAGAAGTACCTCACTAAGAGGATTAAGGGCCTTAAACAATTACCCTATGAAGCATGACTAAAAAAGCTCCAGCTCTTCTCAGTCGCTTACCGTCTGCTCAGAGGTGACCTATGCCTGACCTATAGGGCCATGTCAAACCCTGAACTAATGGACATGCTTCACCTCAAAAAAACGAGATCCCTCAGAACCACTTGTTCTAGCAACTTGAACCTATGTACAACAATAAACAGGACATGCTGGAGGGATAGATTCCTGTCCCAGCGACTCCCCTCACTCTGGAATAGAATCCCAATCCATATTTGACGGAGCTCCTCTCTGATCCTCTTCAAGAGAAATTGTGATGAGTGGATGGGTAATCGTAAGTTCTACCCTGGGATCACTTCAGGAGCCCTGTTGACAGAGGCCCAGGTTACTAATCTAATGGGGAGGCGAAAGCCATCACTCTGTGGCTAGGCTTATAAATGTGCTTTGTTTGCACCTGGGTTAAATGAGAATTTCTAAGTGGACCAATGAGATGTTAATTAGTTGAGTATTTAAGTTGTGATATTCTGTATTTATGTTTTTTCACTGAAGCGGGCTGTGCTTTGTTGCCAGCTGAAACCGGTCTGATGTGATGAATATTACTATCTCTTCTTAATAAAGAGGCTGGACTTTTATTGGATTCATTTTGTTTGCTGGCTCCGTTTTGTTTTTTTAGGTTTATAAATGCCCATGGGCAGATAGCCTAGTACTTACCTATGAACCTATGAACCTATAACACTGTCAGACTGAGACCCACGCAGAATATCCATGTCCACACAAACCCTGTTAAACTAGCTTGAATCCACATGTATAACAGCAATACGTACATTCTGTCCCTAAGTATGGAACTTTCTCCTCAATGTCGTTGGGCTGTCACCACAGTTGAAGTTGTAAGATGTATTTCAAACTAACCCCTGTGATGCTGTTGTTCATACACCTCCATGAAGTCCTCCTCACAGGCAAGGAAAAGGGGCAATGCCCACATGAATTTATTATTTATTTATTTATTTTATTTTATTTTATTTTACATTTGTTGACCGGGCTAGTCTAACTGGATATATGTCCATTTTCAGTAGAGGCCTGGGGAGAAAAGCTCCAAGCACTAGCAGTGACAAAGAATACAATATATAGTTGTAGTCAAGTGAATTACAGCACATTGGCTACATTGGTCAGAACAAAATAGTACTGAGTCGTTTAGGAGGTTGAAGTTAATATCAAAATACAGAGAGAGAAACAAAAAAAACATTTTTTTTTCGTAGTATGAAGGAGATTATAAATTACAAAGTAGGCATCAAAGAATAGTATGGAAGAGAAGTATAGAGAGAGCAAAAAGGGGAATGAGATATCAGTCAGGGTTAGAGCATGGACAAAGCCAGTGAGATTTAACATGTTCTTTAAAATGTTTTTTAAATAGGAAAGTGGAAGCAAGGGTGGTAAGTTCAGTAGGAAGCTGGTTCCAGTTTTTACCTACTGTGTTGGAGAAAAGTGAGTCCCCAGCTTTGTTTTTTGACTTAATAGTGGAAACAAGGAGCTTATTAGCTGAGCGTAGTGTTTCAAGATTTTTGTAGAGTGTAATCAGATTAGTGAGGATAGGGGTATTGTTAGGGTGATAAAGGATCTTTTGGGTGATAACAAGTTGTTGACAAAGTAGTTGGTTTTGCAGTTCTAGCCATCCCAGTTGTTTGAGGTTGAGACAGTGGTGAGTTCTAAATGGGGTACCAGTGGCAAATCTGGCTATATTATTATAACTGGTGGAAAGTTTGGTATGGTTGTTTTTAGATAGATTGGTATATATCGCAAAAGAGATAAGGTGGGTCTGGGCAATAGTCATTCTGGCTGAAGGGGTAAGGAAGGGTTTGATTCTGTAAAGGGTGCCTAGTTTTTGTTGACAGACTTTATTGTAGAATTAATGTGGTCATCATAGCTAAGGTTGTTATCAATTGTTACTCCTAGTAGATGGGTTGTAGTGTCTGGGGTTATGTTAGTTGCATTGTTTGAGGTTATTGTGAAGTACAGTTGAGGTGATTTTTGAGTTGGAGCAAAGAGCAATAATTTTGTTTTTTGGGGGTTCAGGAGGAGGCAGTGTTGCATGAACCAATTTTCAACACTGTTGAATACAGTTTGAGTGAGGGACTGGAGAGAGGCTATGGTCTTAGCTGAACAAATTAAAGTAGAGTCATCTGCATATTGTATGCAGGTGGCTTGAGGAATTTGGTATGTAGATCATTAATAAACAATGAAAAGAGTAGGGGTCCTAAGATAGAGCCTTGGGGTATTCCAATATTCACCGGGAGGGATGTAGAAGGATTATTATCCCAAAGTACTGCTTGCTGTCTGTTTTCCAGGTAGGACTTAAACCATTGTAATGCTTGTGGATCAAGTGATTGGGCTTTTAGTATGTCTATAAGTATGTTATGGTTCACCATATCAAAGGCTTTTGAAAGGTCAATAAATAGTGCAGAGGAAAAAGTGTTATTGTTACGATTTTTGTTTATGGAGTCAGAAAAGGATAGCAGGGCAGTGGTTGTGCTATGGAATGGCCTGAAGCCATGTTGGCAATTGGCAAGTAGATAATTTTGGAGAAGGTGGTCAAGTAGTTGTCTGTGAATGCATTTTTCCATTATCTTAGCTATTGGAGAGAGTAAGGCAATAGGCCGAAAGTTGGAGAGCTCAGTGGATGGCCCACCTTTATGTAACAGGATGATGAATTACTCAATTATAGGAGTGTGTTGCCATGCCATTGGCTATAGGAATAACAACACAGCTGTTCTGCATGTAATTAGCAAGTAGGGGATACCAATTGGTGCTCAGGCCATCAGCTGCTCATGAGCATGATCTGCAAAAGGCAAACTGCTGTCTATGCAAAACCAATGTATACTTTACATCTGAGAGAGAGAGAGAGACAGACAGACAGACACACACACACACACTCACAGACCGTGAATAAGATAAAAAGACTCGGAAACTATACTTGGAATAAAAAAGGTATGTCAAACAAGTAAGCATGTAATGGAATGCAGTAGGGTGTAGGGGGTATATAATAATGGGAAATTGGAAGCTTAACAAATATGTCTCAACAAGACTTGCTGTACTGATATATTGCTGATCAGCAACTATGGCCATAGCATCTGGGTCTGTCTGCAGTGACATACATCACAGCTCATGGCCCTGAGTCACCCCAGGAAAGGATGGCTCACATATGACTACTACTGGAGTGTCTGTTGGACAATACTGACTGTGACAATGCTAAGCCAGCTACTGGGATGTCGTAGATATCCATATGTTACTTCTGAATACAGCTATGATAAACATGTTTGTCTCACAAATCTGAGAGACCTATACTGGTTAAGTGCATAGTAAACTACTGTTACAGATGTGTGTATGTTGAACTGCATGTGCTATACTCAGGTCATACCATTCAACTGTTCATTGTTATGCATACTGACCATATGTGTGCCTCACATTTGTAGTCATTTACTCATAAGTGTTGGGTTATGCCCTGCAAATAAATCTGTGAAGACTGACATTAGAACATAATAGCATACGTATGAGTGTCAGACATCCTCCAGGGTATTTCTGTGTATGCAAAGCCTACTGTGCTATCAACTGACTTGTGTGTTACAGCAATATTATCAAAGTGTCAATAATTTTGTCCATTACACCCCATTTATGTGTGCCGTCCGCCAGATGTCCTGCTCTAACAGGTCGAGAGGTATGACTGAGCAGGAAGAGTGGAGATACAGTGTGCCATACTGACATAGAACAGAAATTTATATCAGGTATCACCTGTGCACATGTACGTATGAGTAGGTCTATCTGGAAGCCTCAAAACAACAGACATGAGATGCGAAACATCAGGTAAATAAGCTATACATGTTGTACACGTGTAATCTTAGTTTCAGTGCGTCACACAGACATAGATTTCCACAGCTACTTGCTGTTGCAAAGCCCTGACACAAGCATGGGTACTAGAATAACCATGATTATCCAGTTGAAATTGGAGAGGTGTCCAATTGTGTTATGACCATGTGTTCATGCCTACTACAAACAGCTATATAAGCACCTACATAGATGTACGGACCACCATGGTGGAGTAATCCCCTTTGGTTGACAGCAGCAATACACAAATCACATAATCAGTCACTTTGTTGGCTGTACAAGGAAAATTAGTAGTAGGCACCAACTTGGAAGTGGGTCAACCTTTGCCTGAACAAGCATATAAGGTCACAGGTGTGTCACTATAAGGCTAACTATGAGTACAAATTGGACACATCCACCAAGGCCAGTCACAAGGCTGTCTTCACATATGTCTTCCATCTCAGAGGCAACAACCCAACCCACCCTATACTGCTGGTCAGTCACACCACATACACACAGCATAGCTATAGCCATCCCACTGCAGACACATTAAGGGAAAACATCACCCCCTTGTCCCACTATCAGTAAAGGTGGATATGCACAGCACCCACACCCCTCCCCTCATCATCAGGAAGTAGGTACATAATGCCTACTCAGAGGCAACAAAATAAGTCTCCATGGGACCTGATAACATCCCTGTCTGCATCCTACATGAACTCAGGCATATGCTCCCATCTCCATTACACACACTGTACTCAAGCAAAGCCTGAGCACCATTGCCATCCCATCTGCAAGTAAGATGGCCACTGTCATCCCTCTACACAAAGGTGAAAGATGAATGTTGGATTATGCAATTTACTGTCTCTCATTGGGGGGAACATGACACATCAGGACTAGGAGTGCAATGCAAGCTCATGCTGTGCTGATAGATGTCAGGGGTATGATGTGGTCGTACGTGGTGGCCAATGATAAAAATGTTGATGTTTAGGTTCTGTAAAAAATGTTGACTGATGTATGAGGTCCTGTAATGTGCTTCCCTGTTTATGCCTTCCAGTTGACACGCCACACGCCCATCACCCACGGTAATCTGCAGCTGAAAATGAGGCTATCATTAACCTAATCATCCAGCACCATGGGGTGATGTTTGGCCGTAAGCCACAGGATCTGCAGGAGCGGACTGCCCTGTGGCACGAGCTGGTCCACAGAGTGAACAACACTGGCCAGCATGGCCGCATGTACAATCAGGTCAGGTATTGTGCAACTGACCCAAAACGTCATGCTGGGCAAAGGGCTGCTACCGTGGCCAGGGACCATAATACTACAGGTGGGGGTCCTGCCACACAGGTCCCACTTATGGCAACAGAGGAGCTCCTTGCCAACCATGGGGTAGCTCCCACACACCAGCCAACACAAGAAATGCAAGTTGTGGAGGTGGATGGCACCCAGGCAAAAGGCTAGGAGCGTCCAGGTACGGCCACAGTGCACATCAATTGAATAATGTAGCAGTCATACTGGCTTCTGTAGAGTATCTAGATGCATATGTGAGGTCAAACTGTATTTGTGGATGGGGTTTAGTAATGCACACAAGTGCACATCTATGATGATGGACAGCAAATTGTGTACTATCAGAGCTTATACTGAACATGTGCAGGAAAGTAGCATTCATCTTGTACCAATGCCAAATGTGATTCTGCTGACAATACCTCTCCCCCACAACTACATAGGTACCTCTAGTCTGGATGTGGGACAGCAGCCTGAAGCCGGTGAGTATGGGATTCTCCTGTTGTGGCTCACCAGTACCCCAGGCATGTTAAGGTCATGCATTTTACCATGCACACAACTGTTACTCTCAACCATATTGATATCTGCACATTCACTTGTGAGGTTAACTGCATTGCATCATAGTAGTCATCACAGGGGCCTATTTGCAGGAGATGTAACATATCTTTAGCATACCTCACAACCTGTCATTGCAAGAAATCTGGACAAAGACTGACAAAATGGAGGGACAAAGGCCCAAAACTAGGGACATATTCTATAAATTACTGTTATACAGTGCATATAACTGGTGTACACACACCTGTTAAAATGCAAGGTATTTGTGATATACAAAAATGAGACCACAATAAAACATTTCCAAACTCTTCCAACCTTTCATGTGATCTATAACCTGTACAATTCAATTGTAAAATAAACAAATCTGTTAGGGGAACAAGTAAATAAAAAATGTACAAGAAGCTAGATGCATAAGTGTGCACAAGCTGAAGCTAATACTGTGTTGAAGCAGGTTTCATTATAATTACAGCATTACGTCCTCTTGGTTACACACCTGCCATCAATTACAGAGTCTCCTTGATTAACAGCAAATAACGGTCAGCTGTCCTACCAGGATTTACCTGACATTTGCTCAGTTGCCCGCCACAGTAACAGCCATGGTTTGCATAGAGGTTAAGAAGCAGCAAAGGGATCTTATTTTTGAAATGTATCAGCCTGGAGAAGGGCACAAAAACATTTCCACAGCATGGCATATGCTATGGAATACAGTGCAGACAGCCATAGTCATCAAAAGGTGGTGGAAATACAGGCAACAGTGACATTGCAAAAAAGAGGACATCCCTCCAAATGTGTTGAAGAGACAAGATCCAAACTGGTCAGGGAGGCTGCCAGGAGAGCTACAGCAACACTAAAGGAGTTGCAAGAATCTCCGACAAGTACTGGTTGTGTACTACATGTGACAACAATCTCATTTATTCTCCACGTCTGGCCTATGGGGTAAGTTTGGAAGATGTAAGTCTTTTCTCACTCAGAACAACATCCAGGTCTGGCGAAATTCTCAAGTACAATACATCAGGTCTCCCAAAAGCATGTGGTAAAATGTGTTATGGTGTAATGAGACCAAGGTTGCATTTTTTGCCCACAATTCCAAAAGGTTTGTTTAGCACAATAACAACACTGTGCATCACCAGAAGAACACCATCCCCATGGTGAAGCATGGTGATGGCAGTGTTCTGCTTTGGAGTTGCTGTTCATAAGCTGGAAGTGGGCCTTTAGCCAAGGTGGAGGGGATTATGAACAGTTCCAAATGCCAGTCCCTTTTGGCCCAGAATATTCATGTGTCTGCTAGAAAGCTGTAGATTAAGAGGAATTACACCTTTATACATGACAATCACCCAAACCAAACATCCACATCACAACAAATGGCTTCACCAGAAGACAATCAACATTTTGGAATGGCCCAGCCACAGTCCACACCTACATCCAATAGAAAATCTGTGGGGTGCCCTGAAGAGGGCTGTGCACAAGAGATGCCCACACAATATGACAGAGTTGTAGGGCTTCTGCAAGGGGGAGTGTGCAAATATTGCTAAGTCAAGATGTGCCATGCTGATAGACACCTTCCCAAGAGGACTGATTTCTGTTATTACATCAAAAGGTGCTTTAACAATGTATTAGTTTAAGGGTGTGCACACTCATGCAACCAGCCTATTGTACATATTTCACTGTCTATATGTTACCCCACAGGTTATAAGTCACATTAAAGGTGGGAAATGTCATGGCTTGATTTCTGTGGTCTCATGTTATATATCAGGAAAAACCTGGCATGTTAACAGGGGTGTGTGCACTTATTATATCCACTGTAAGCTTAGCAGGTTGTTAGTGTAACCGGTTTTGTTTTAACATACATGTACTGCAGGTGTTGAAGTGCGAAACTCAAACCATGTCATTAATTAGTGCCACCAATCCTCAGATCATCAAAGTAATGTGTCAGACAAGCACAGGATTTATGAGGAACAGACCAAATATATGAGCCACACATCTAGACATTCAGCGAAACTCTGTACAGTTGAGAGGTATGTTCTGTAGGAGTTGGCACTGTGTTATACAGGTGAACAGCAATAATGTGTACATGGCTGCAGTGTGTGCTAGATGAAGTCCCATCACCTACTAACACTACTCATATATCCCAGAGGTATATATTAGTAGTAACATTAAGTAGAAAGGGCTGCACTGCATGATGTTAAGGGCATGTCCAGAGTGTGTATGTTGTGGTCTGACTGTATCCTGAATGTCACCAGTTGGCTGTTGTGAGGTCTGTGTAATGCATTTGTGCCACCTCACCTGAATGTGCCTGTGTGTGTGTCCATGTGTGTGTGTGTACCAGCAAACCTTATAGTGCAGGTATTAATTTACATATGTTGTCTTCCCCTCACAGGTGTACATGGTGGCATGGTCCCTCCCACTCAGAATCTGATGTCAGTGTCTCTGCAGACTCTGACAATGCTGGTGGTCATAGCGTGGCAGAGATGGGGTTGTCAGGGGCTGAATCTGTGCCATTGGTTGACATCACACAGTCATCCACAATGCCCCTGCACACAGTCACAATGCTCACACATACCCCATCCCCAGCAACAGCAGATAATGGACAGTTGACAGGTGGTGGCATGGAACAGGCTAGTGTGGTGACCATGGCAAGTGTGAGCATAGCCACTAGCCATAGCAAGCGAGGTCCCATACAGGCGGCCGGACAGGAGTGGTCAAAGGACTACTGCCCATCAAGTCACTGTCACAAGTGCCACAGCAGGCATCACCAGATGCATGTTTCAGGCTGTCATGAATGCACAGGCATGTAGTGAATGCAACACCAGACAAATACTCCTCCTGGATTATGTGGCAACATACATGACCTTGCTGAGGCCACACATCAAAATACTGAGGTCATGAATAGATGGTGGGGTGAGACCTTGGCAATCCTTGACCATGGCATGTCTGTGCTAGAGCTTGTGGTGGGCGATGGGCATTGGCCATGTAGACGTAGGTCAACAACATCAACTGAGGGTCTACGGGGCCATGCACCTTCACACTGCTGTAGCAGCAGTACCACCAGTATTACTGAAGGGGGGTGCTGTCCACAACACAACAGAGCAGGACATGGGCATGTGGCCCTGGCCAGTCCCATCAGGGACACTGATCCAGCAGACAGCAGTCACCATCGGGAAGCACTACTGCATCTGGCCTTGGGCCTGGTGGTGCCAGTGAGGCCACTAGCAGGACCAGTTCCTGTGTCCATGGCCGGAGACGATGAACTGTACACCCTGCCATGTATGGTCCATAGCTGTCCAACATACCCCTGTGTAGGGAAGCCACATGGCGTGACTGTGTGCATACATACACACACACACACACACACACACACACACACACACACACACACACACACACACACACACATCACCATCACAGCCAGGTCACCTCCAGACACACACACACCACCTCTGCATGGCCCATTCATAGAACATCTCTCCAAACACACACACACATGATGTCAACCATATGGCCCAGCCTAGGCTTCTGGCAAACCCACACAACACCCTGTGCATATGATGATATCTGTGCCAAATCCCTGTCATCCATACCACTGATGCAGGGACATGCTAATATGTTTCTGATGCAAATGGTGAATTAAGTACAGTTTAGTTATGTAATGCTGTGTAAGGTGCTGTCAGTTTGCAATTGTAATGGGTACACTTCAGAGTGTGTGTACCTTTTCAGGCATGATGCATTATTGGTGTTAGTAACACTAACTGAATGTAGTCTCACATGATGTATTCTGTTTGTGTTCTAGCTGTCTGTTCATCAGCAGGAGGTGGCCCTGTAAAAATTGGCAATGAGGGGTATGGCAGAGTGGTAACACATCAATCATGTCAGAGCTGAGGTACAGCTGTATACATACACATTTACCAGGTCTGTGTAACAGTTATTGCATGTGTCACAGGGCTTAAAGGGTTGAGGGTTGTATAAAGGTAAGTCCATGGTGATTGACATCGGCAGGCCTTGTGAAGTGGACAATGGTAAGTGTAGTGGGTGGAACACACCTCAGATTGGTAAAACGCACACCTCCAGAAGATACTGTGTTGACCAAACACACAGAGGATACTGTTCCCACACACAAAGTCTCTCTCTCTCACACACACACACACACACACACACACACACACACACACACACACACACACACACACACACTCACAGGATCACAGTTGCCAGTGTTGTGTTTGGAACCCCTACCCATGTAGTTTGTAGTACTACTGTGTTATGTGGTTATCACAGGTGGCACAAAACTAATAGTGTGATGACTATTCCCAGGTACCTGTAAAGTGAATAACATAATGTGCCCTTGTGAGGTATGGCAATGGGGTGTGTACTGGGTGCGGAGGACTCATTAGACTGTCACCTACAAGTCTACACACTCACAAACACTGCTATACACACCAATGCACACATAATTGCCAGTACTGACATTAGCAGCCCTGCCTATCATGTTATTCATTCCATAATGTTACAAAACTATGGCATGCAGCATGAGGCTTATAAGGCTGAAGAGTATCCACAAATACCTCTATGGTGGATGTGAACAGTGGCCTTTGTAAAGTGGAACTTGGGCCATCTACTGGGAGTACCATGGCCTAAAATTGTAAACCATGGCCACATAATAGATATAGTTCTCACTCAAACACACAGGATACTGTTTTTACACACACGCACACACATTTGCCAGCACTGAGATTAGAACCCCTACCTATCTAGTTACTGCTACCACAGTGTTATGCATTTATCGCATGTGCCACAAAGCTTCCAGGGTGAAGAGATTCCTAAGGTAATTCCAAGGTGAGCAACATCACCAGGTCTTGTAAAGTATGGCAATGGGTGGTTTACTGGGTGAGAGTGGACCCAAAATACTTGAACCTACAGTTATACACACTTACACATACAAATACTCTCATACACACATTTGCCTGGACTGAGTTTAGCAGCCCTGCCTATCTTGTTAGTCTGTCCATACTGTTACATAGTTCCTGCATGCAGCACAGGGCTTATTGGGCTGAAGAGTGTCAACAGATAACCCTATGGTTGATGAAGACAGCAGGCTTTGTAAAGTGGACCTTGGGACATGTTCTGGGAGTACCATGGCCTAAAAATGTAAAACCCACCCCCACAATGGATATAGTTGTCACTCAGACACACACACAAGATACGATTTGTATATACACACACACACACACACACACACACACACACACACACACACACACACACACACACACATTGGTAATACAGTGTTATGCATTTATCACATGTGCCACAGAGCTTATAGTGTGCAGAGTGTCCCACAGTTCTTCTAAGCTGAACAACATCACCAGCCCTTGTAAGGTATGGCAATGGTAGGTGTACTGTGTGAGAAGGGCCTCAAACTACTTTCACCCACATGTTTACATACTCACAAACACTTTTATACACACTAATGCACACACACACTTTTGCCGGTACTGAGAGCCATAGGTTCATAGCTTCATAGGTGTGTACTAGGTGAATGGCCATGGAGGCTTTGCAAGCCTAGCCCATGGGAATACCCTGCCATCATGCCACCTGACGATAGTCCCCAGTGTGTCTAACAAGTATAGCCACTGGAGTGATCCCCGGGGTTGGATTTCCATTCACCATCCACTCATCCAGACGTCTATTGAAGAGGTCCAGTGAGGTGCTCTGCTTGACATGTATGTGAAGTCTATTCCATAGTGTTGGCAGTCTCTGGGTTGTGAACCTGTCCCTCCAACATGTTTTCTTGATTGTGGAAATGGGGTTGAGGTCTCTGGGGCATGTGGTGTGGACTGATTGCTTTCTTCAGATGTAGCACTCCTGACAGAGCTGGGTCAGACATGGCTGTGTAAGTCAGGCAGAGATTGCCTCTAAGTAGCTAATATGAGACAGAGAATAGTTGGAGTTATTGGAGTCTATCCATATAGGGCAAGTGTTTAAGGCCTAGGATCCTCCTTGTGAGGTACTTTTACAGCCTCTGCTGTTGTTGCATGTGTCCAGTGGGGTACATGCCAAATGGGCCATTGTACTCATTGATTGGCCTAATGAGAGGAGAGTACAGGGACACAATGACCTCTTACTTCCTGGATGCAACACCCTTAGTCAGAAGATGTGACACATAGAACTTTCTGAACACAGTGGCACTGTGGTGGTCAACAGAGAGCTCATTGTCAACCTGTGTTCCCAGTTCTCTTATAACAACGTCAGTGTTCAGTGAACTACCATCAGTGTAGTAATTCTTGGGAACCATGTTGTTCCCAAAGGGAATGGCAGCACATTTTCTGGCATTGAGCTAAAGTCAAGAGTTCTGACACCAGTCATAGGTGTGTCAGTGAGACCTTTGTGCAGGATGTCAACATCATGTGGGGAGGTAATAATAGCACCCACCTTGCAGTTGACTGCGAACATTGTCAGCCAGAGTCCCTTCATGTTAGGCTGGACTTTAGAAGTGTAGATCCGAAATGCAAGGGGACCCAAGACCAAACCCTGTGGGACTCTACTTATGACTGGTCGGCAGTCTGACATGGAGTTTGCTGCTTTCACACTGTGGGTTCTATCTGTGAGCCAGTTTGCAAGCCACCTAGTGATAAAGGGGTTGAGGCCTAGCTGAGTGTGTTTGTCCATGATTCCTGAGTGGGGAATGGTATCCAAGGATTAGAAGGGCCACCTAGTTATTTATTCCATACTGTTACATAATTATTGCACATGGCACAGAGCTTATAGGGCTACAGAGTGTCTACAGCTACCTCTACAGTGGATGACAACAGTGGGCCTTGTAAAGTGAACATTGGGCCATGTACTGTGTGGGAGACAGCAAATAAATCACAAAACCCACCCCCAAATGGATGTAGTTCTCAAACACACCCCCAGCCACCCACACACACACATTTGCCAGGACTGAGATTAGAACACTTACCTATCTAGTTATGACTACTACAGTGTTATGCATTTATTGCAAGCACCACGGAGCTTATAGGGTGAAGGCTGTCTCAAGGTACTTCTAAGGTGAGGAACATCACCAGCCCTTGTACAGTATGGCAATATGTGATGTAATGGGTGAGACAGGCCACAAAATACTTTAACCTATACATATACACACTTATACACACATACATTTGCCAGAACTGAGATTAGCACCCCTACCTAACTAGTTATCTGTACTATAGTGTTATGCAATTATCATATGCACTACAGAAGTTATAGGGCTGAGGCCTGCCCAAAGGTACTTCTAAGGTGACTGACATCAGCAGGACTGCTAAAGTAGGGCAATAGGAAGTGTACTGGGTATGAACAGGCTCAAAATCTTTAACCTACAAACAGAAGCACAAAACTTTTACATTTGCCAGGAGTGAGATTAGAACCCCTACCTTACTAGTTATTTGTACTATAGTGTTACACAATTCTTACACACACCACAGAGCTTATAGGGTTTGAGGGCTGCCCAAATGCACTTCTAAGGTGACTGACATCAGCAGGACTGCTAAAATAGGGCAATGGGAAGTGTACAGGTGTGAACAAGCTCAAAATATTTAACCAACAAACACACACACAACTTTTGCATTTGTCAGGACTGAGATTAGAATCCCTACCTAAATAGTTATTTGTATTATAGTGTTATGCAGCTATCGCACACACCAAAGAGCTTATAGGGGAGAGGTTAGTCCAACTGTACTTCTACAGTGAATGACAGCAGATCTTGTGAAGTAGGGCAATGGGAGGTGTACTGGGTGGGTAAGGCATCATAATACTTAGACCTACAGACACACACACACACACACACACACACACACACACACACACACACACACACACACACACACAGGTAGGTGATGTGATATTCCAACCCCCACCTCAGTACCATCAGACAATGAATCTCATCTTCATGCTGGCACATGCCAGTGATTACAACTGGTATGCAACTGTCTGCAGCAGGACATCACTCTATACCATTCAAGGTATTCCTGTGTATGACTCACTCTGTCTGTGTCTCCCTGTGTGTCTCACTCTATCACTGTCTTTCCCCTCTCTTCCCCATGTCTATGTGTGTGTATGCTTGACATATTGTAATATGTTGCCCATATATATATGTGTGTGTGTATCACACACAACAGATGTAGATTTATCACATATGTGCCACCTACAGCTGGCTGTGGATGATCCTGTCTGATGTGTGTGTGTGTGGAGACAGTTAGGTTTACATAGCTGTGTGTATGCAAAGACATTTGCACAATACAGAAACAGATAGTCCAATGTGGTTTCAGACATGGGCTTCACTTCTCTAAGTGTAGGAACATGCTCAGTATGACCTTCTATAGTAAGTGTGGGAATCTATTCCAAGGATAGTTGTACTCCCAGTCCAGGGTGTTGTGTGCTGCAGCCATACCTTGCAACCTGTTTGTGCAAGATATCTGGAGATAGGCTGCCAGTATGGGGAAACAATGGGCCAAACATAGGGGGGACTGTAACTATTGCTGTTATCAATGTATGAGTTGCTTGAGTGACAGAGTTTGTTTTAGCAGACATTTTCTGACATATGAAATGTTTGACACTGTACTGTATTGTGTCATTACCTACTGGCAGATATAATTGGATCATCAGTTATTTACCAGAGAAATATAAGATGGATGATGCACAGACCTATATTATGAGGTAAAGGCTAGACGGGTTCATATTACGTTATCAAAAGATAACATAATCGAACAGTCAGAACTTCAAAATGGATGCATATCAAAACTTTTATTGTGGGGGGCTGCACCCCCACACCCCGCTAAATATATATTCCAACTCCGAGATCACACTACAGTGAGGAAAGGGCAAATATTCCAATCTCACTGTACTGCGATCCCACAATGCGATCTTCAAAATGTGGCCGTTTCAAAGTTCTGAGCATTCTATTACATTATCTTTCAATAACATAATAGGAACCAGGCTAGACATTCCTGAACAAGCCAGCCAGTTGGGAGATGTGGCTACAGCCGATTGACTGATTAAGCTGTATAAAATGTCCAGCACCTTGGTGATATGCTGGCTGGGATCTCCTGGCTGTGCAGTATTCTTCTTACCTGATAGATCATATCCTGGTGTGGCCATACCTGTCAGCTGTACTGATTCTCACAGATTATCCAGATGCATGCCTCATATATCTGGTTGGTTTCCCTTAACATTGTGGTTTTCTAGCACATTTGTTGCAAATCAGTCAGGGTTGCAGTCAGGGAATACTGACAGAATATTAGAGTTTCCGACTTCACACCCTTCATGACATCCATGCTACTACACACCCCCTCTGTTATTCTATCAACTGTGTAATATTATGAAAGCAATATTTCAAATGTGTCCCTATAGTTGGGCCTTTATCCCACCATTATGTATGGCTTTGTCCAGATTTCTTCCTCTATGAGGTTGAGTGGTATGCTACTAGCATTTAGCGGCATGGCCTTACATTTGCATTTTGTTGACTGTGTTATGTTGGTAGTATGGACCCCATGACATTCCCTACAAAGGCACTATGGGTGAGGCATGGGCCTTTGCCAGAGGCCTGTAGGCCATGTGAGACTGCTGCAGGCCATCTGTTGTGAGACAGTGCATTCTGTCACTCATATGTTCCCAGGCTGCCAGGCAGTGGACCCTCCTGGGGTGACAATGGTAAGTGACAGAATGCACTGCTGTGCTACTAGGCACCATACCTCTTTACATATGTGAGCCAGACATCTGGACAAAGCCATTAGTCATTGGGTGACAAAGGCCTAAATATACAGACCATTGTAACTATTGGCCTTACAAACCTGGAAGGGTGATACAATAACAGATTTTGCATTAGCATGCATATTTCTATGGGGTATGAGGTCTGAGACACTACAATCCATCAATATTTTCTGACTTTAGTCTTTCATGGTTTGCCAATGATTTGCCAGACAACCACTATTTCAGAATAAAGACACCACAGATATGATGCAGACCTGTGTACATTCTGCAAAAAGTCTGTACAGTTGTGAGGTATGGTAGCCATTATGTAGGTTACTCCAACATGTGTACTGTTCATATGTGTGGCCCCCTGTACATGACCTGTCCAGCTTCCCAGCAGTAATGGGCATTGATATCTGAACAGTGTGTACAACTCTCACCATATGTGTAGCTGACATGCAAAATAGTTGGCACTGCATTTCTTGGAACATGGCCCTGTCTACCACAGCACTGTACCTAGGCCAGTAGGACACAACAGCCATGAGAAGTTGCTGGCCACATTCTGACAAGTATTCCCCACAAATATGCATAGCTTATTGACCCCTGCATATTGTGGACATGCAACAAGTTATCATGTTGATTGGGACAGCCCTGGTGATGTGTGCTTTGTTGCTATTACCCTACAAACCTACATATTACTGCATTTCTATGTGAATATGGGGGGTGCATATCTGTCAACAGTACACATTTGCATGAACTGTGCTGGTATTGGCTTTACATTTTGGTTCCATTTAGCATAGTACTGTGCCCTGTCTTGGAGAATAGAGCCATATCACTAGACACCACAGGTCAGATTGTAATGCCAAACAATTGAGTTTCAGACTTCTTACCCTTCCGACAGTCTTACTGCAAGGCCTGCTGTGATATCACTGTGTAAGTCTGTAGAGGGGTATTCCATCATTGTCGCCATTTGTGTGGCTTTGCCAGACATTTCTTTATGGTTTTCCATGGCTTACTTGCTGTGTGAGTCTGGGAGTGAGTATGGGATCCCCACAATGACATTCGTGCATGTGACCTATGACTCCCCCCTTAGTTTGCCCCTCACATATACTGCAGTGGGATTTGTCACCTTAAATGATACTGCATAGTGTGGGGAAGCCAGTATTGTGCAGACATTTTCTGGTGTCCCACATAGCTGTCAGTTGTCTGCTGCTATCCCAGTAGGCCACCCCATTCCCTTGCATGCATGCAGCATTACCATAGATATGCTACCAAAACATGCTAATCCATTCAATTATTGTTAAGAAGACTGACTTAACTTGTGCCTGCAGCAGTTGTGAGGACAGTGCTTAAGGGCCGCCTATGTTGGATGCACACAGTACACTACGTATACATGGTAAGTTACAGGTAATGTGACGTGTGTCTCATCCATTTTACTATGTGTGCGAGTCAGAGAGAGGTGTCAGTCTCTGGGTCCCTACAATGTCAGTGTGTGTGCTATGCATTGCCTGTTTGCCAAGGCCTGGGCATACTGGGCACGCCTCCATCTGCCTACGGGAGCAGGCTCAGGGGCCTCCTCCTCCTCCTCTGAGTCCATCTGTGCCTGTGGAGTCCTTGGCAATGGTGGTGGGCTGTGTGGCCATTCCCCATACTGTTCCTGCTGCAGCTTTTTCCACAGGATCATATTGTGTAGCATGGCACATACTATGAACATGTGTGCACATGTGGCTGGTGAGTACTGCAAGCCTCCACCAAATATGTCAAGGTAGCGGAACCATGATGTGAGCATCCCAAACACATGCTCTATAATGATCCTGGTTTGTGAGTGTGCCTCATTATGGCATTCTTGAATGGGTGTGTGTGCATTTCTGATGGGTGTCATCATCCACGGCTCCAGTGCATAGCCAGCATCCCCCACCAGATGGCCATATAGGATGTCCCCACTGGCAAATGCATTGTATAGCTGTGAGGAATGCCAGATGTGGGAGTCATGATAGCTTCCAGGGCTGCCAGCACACACATTCATGATAATGCCCTGGGCATTGCACACAACCTGGCAGTTGATGGAGGGGAAGCCCTTCTGGTTTATATAGACCCTAGCCTGTTCACCGAGTGGTGCTTTAATATGGATGTGCATGCAGTCTATCACACCCTGTACCTCCGGGTATTCTGCTACACAGTGGAAGAGATGCATATTTCTGGTCCTTGTTGAGGAAGTAAATGTGCTCACCAGCATGTGGTAGGATGGCATCCAGGAACTGGTGGAGTACCCTGGATGCAGATGCCTGTGAGACCCCCATGATGTCCTCCAGTAGGTCTTTGGAAAGTACCTGTAGCTAGTATTCTTAAGGCTACACATACCTTGGTATCCACTGGGATGGGTTCCCATCTGTTGGCTTTGGGTCTGAGTTGAGGCCGGCACAGCTTGATGATTTGCTGCAGTATGTCTCTGTCTGCCCTGTAGCACTCGACTATCTCCGGATCATGTAGCCCCTGGTAAGTTGCCCTGGGTCTGAACACTCTTCTCCTCCTCCTTGGTCTGTGGCAGTTGTCAGCATTATCCTCCTCACCACCCTCAGCCTCTAGCACATACTGATGGATCAAAGCAATGGCAGCTCCTAACATTTTTCCGGTTAAAATTCGCCCACATGTGTACACCAATGGTGCAGAGTTTGTGGGAAAAGCCAGACTGTAAGGTGTTTCCATAGTTTATACTGTTGTGCTGCAGATGCTGCCTGTATGATTGGCTGACTATGATGCATTCCGCCTGCTAGCTATGTAATTTGTTCTTGATTGCTTTTATTCTGCTATTTCCCTTTTTTTCCCTTTTTTCCCTTCCCATTTCCTCCCCTTTTAAGCCCTGAGGTGCGCCGCGCAAACCCGGTGCCCAAATGCAAACAGTCCTGCTATTTCCAGGGGTTTTTTTGTTTGTTTTTTGTTTTAGACCTAGTGCATACTGCGCAAAACCGTTTACCTAATATAAACGCCTTTCCCCTAAGCAACCACTATTCCCTGGTATTGTTTTGATCCTGCATGCCATAGACTATAATGGCAAAATGCAAATTTCACTTAAAATGCCTTTTCAACTTTTTTTTCTATATTTTCGGCAAAATCCTGTTTGCGTGCCACTGCCCTATGCTTAAACAGCCGAGATCGGCCAAAAAAAAAAGAACTTTTATTTTTAATAAAATGAATCACTTTTCCATGTCAGTGGCCATATATTTGGTCATTGGCATGCCTAAAGATTATAATACATGCTTTTATTTGAGCTGTCATGCCTCCATTTTGTTTTTTCCAAAAATGTATTCGGCTAGTAGCCGAATACATTTATGCAACTAACACTATTCTTGCACGGATGCCTGCTTGCTTGCTGAATTGCTAATTCACCTCATTTGCATGTTTTTCACCAGCAAATGAGATAATTAGCATTATGTAGTGGTATCTCTGCAGGAATATTGTAGGCAGGCTCGTGCACGTCAGAACAGTAGTTTACTGGATCGCTCGGCTTCAACCCTCAATAATTTTCCAGTCATTTGAATAAAACCACAATTTTAGGAGAAATAGACCAAAAATATGAGGTCAGAATCTGGGCATTCTGCAAAAAATCTTTACAGTTGAGAGGTATGCTGTGGATCTGTTATTCCAAAGTATCTCCACAAAGGCCAACATAAGGTGGGGACATTTAACCAGAAATAGGGACATATTTTCCATAGATGTCACATAGACATGTGGCTGAATGAAACTCAAAATACCTGTCATCCTCTTTGAGCAACATATTTGTACAAAGACATACATAATGGGGGGACAAAGCCTAAAATAGGAACATATTTTTAATATTGCACTTCCAAACTTAGATGGTTGGCAGAATAAATAGGTTATACATTAGCATGAACTTTCTCAAGAGCATGATATTTGAAACTCAAGTGTCAATCATCAGTTTCTGACTTCACTCTGCAATGACATGACAATGATTTGCCAGAAAACAAAAATGCTATGAGGAAAAGATCAGAAATATGTGACTGAAACTAGACATTCTGCACAAATCAGGACAGCTGAGAGGTATGCACTCAAATGTATGTAATACTGAGTCACATCACTCCAGAGATCATCCCAGTGATATGGCAGAAAACCACAAATTTGATAAGGAAAACTTCTGGATATTCCAGGAATATCTGGACAGTTGAGAGCTATGAATTTGAAGTATATGGTCCAAACACAGTACAGAACAGTGTATGTACAGTGCAGTGGAGAGTATTGTGATATCCATTCCTGGCATTCTGTACTGAAGCTGTGTTAATGATCTGTAACAGGACATAGAGTGCCATGTAAAACGATCACTTAGGGGAACTGTGTGTATTGAATAGAGACACTCAGATGAATTGTAGAAATGAACACAGGGAAAGGGGACAGGTGAAACTCCCTCATGTACAGCAGAAGAGAGCATGTCAATGGAAGATGGTTGTAGCAGCAACACCAAGCACAAATCTGTATGGTACAGTATGTACTGTACAGGGACAATGTGTTCTCTGTGTCTGTCACATGAGGTGACATAACAATGGGGAGGACATCTGTGTGAGATAAGTATCTTTACATGAATAATGCAGTGGACATAGGTTCGTAGGTTCATAGGTAGGTACTTGGCTATTGGCCCTCGGGCTTATATAAGTCTAGCCAAAAAGGTACCCTGGCTTTTGCCACCCAGGAAAATAATTTTCCTGTGCCCCTGTCGAGCAGAGCAACAGAGGTGATCCCCGGTGTGAATTTCCTATTTCCCATCCAATCATCAAGATTTTTCTTGAAGAATGCTAATGAGGAGCTTTGTTTGATATAAATAGGTAGTTTGTTCCAGAGTATGTGAAGTCTCTGGGACAGGAATCTATCCCTCCAACATGTTCTGATTATTGTAGTGACAAGGTTTAGGTCCCTAGAGCATGTAGCTCAGAGGGATTGGGATTTCTTTAAGTGGAGCATGTCCAACAGCTCTGGGTTTGACATAGCTTTGTATGTTAGGCAGAGATTGCCTCTGAGTAGGTGATATGCGATGGAGTAAAGCTGAAGTTTTTTGAGACGGTCTGGATAGGACATCTGTTTGAGGCCAGTAATCCTCTTTGTGAAGTATTTCTGCAGCCTTTCCAGTTGTTGTAGATGTCTTGTGAGGTACATACCAAAAGGGGCATTGTACTCTATAATGGGTCTAATGAGTGATGAGTAGAGGTGAACAATGACCTTTTTTCCTGGATGAGAAACCTTTTGTGATGAGATGTACCATGTAGAATAATTTCCTGACTACTGTGGAGATGTGATTATCAATGGAAAGATTACTGTCCACCTGTGTCCCAAGGTCTCTTATCACACTTGCAGTATTAAGTAGACTACCACCTATGTTGTAGCTCATGGGTACAGAGTTTTTACCAAAGGGGATGACAATGCACTTTTTGGCATTGAGCTTGAGGCCATGGCTTTGACAACAGGCATCTATCTCTGTGAGGCCCTTTTGTAGGATGTCCACATCGTTAGGAGTTTCGATTATGGCTCCTAGTTTTCAGCCATCTGTGAACTACATTAGCCAAAGACCTTCTGTGTTAGCCTGTACTTCAGAAAAGTAGATACCAAACAGGAGAGGACCCAGGACTGAACCCTGTGGTACTTCACTTGTCACTGGTTTGAAGTCAGATTTGGAGACTGCTACTTTCACAGTGTGGGTTCTGTCAGTGAGCCAGTTGGCAACCCATCTTGTGACATAGGGATTTATACCTAGTTTAGCAAGTTTATCTATAACTCCAAAGTGGGGGATGGTGTCAAAAGCCTTGGTGAGATCTAGATAGGCTGCATGAACCACCTTACCCTCGTCTATGGCTTTGGTGACTGCTTCAAAGAAGTCTATCAGGTTTAGGAGACATGATCTGCCTTTTACAAACCCAAAGTGGGTGGGGTCCAAAAATTACCAATGTTTTTGTGTATAAGATCCATGATGATACGTTCTATGGCCTTGCAGATCAGGCTCATTAGGCTAATGGGGCGGTAGTTCCTGGAGTCCGTGGTGGCTCCCCCTTTGCGGAGTGGGATAACCATTGCTGTGTGCCATTCAGTGGGCACAAATCCTGAAGTGAGGCTATTATTGAACATGGTGCTTAGGTGGGGTGCCAGTTCATTCTGCAGTTCATGCAGAATGCAGCCTGGGATGTTGTCAGGTCCCATGGATGCTGTGTTCTTGGCTTTGGAGAGTGTGTTTTTTACCTGTGTAGCCATGATTACAGGAACTTTGCATTCTTCCAGTATACAGATAGGCCCTTTAGGGGGTGAGGGGGGGGGGGTAAAGTTAGCACTGAATCTATCTGCCAGGATGTTGGCAATATCAGTTGGTTCTGTATGTTTAGTGCCATTATGCTGCAACTCAGAGCAGATCTTGAGTGTTGCCATTAAGATTCTTGACATAGCTATAGAATGCTTTCTGGTTGTCTTTCGAATCAGTGGCAATTTTGTTTTCCTAACTAGCTTTGCAGGATTTTATGAGGGATCTCAGCTTCTTACTAAGGCTGACCAGGGAGTTCCTCCAATCATGGAGGAAATATCTATCAGGGATCTGACACACAATACATGTAGAGTGCACATTGTGAAGGTCTGCAAACTGCTATGCCTGAATATGAGTGTACTCACAGCAAAGGTCTCCAGCAAGGTGGCAACAGGTAAAGGAATGTGGAAAACATATCAAGAACCAACCACAATCATGGGCAATATCAGAATAATACTAACACTAATCCCATGCCTCTGACATAAAATATGTGATGTGGAGTGATAAAAGATGAGCCTGCACACACACACACACACACACACACACACACACACACACACACACACACACACACACACACACACACCAGGGGCGGCTCGTGCTATCGGACTGCCGGACTGCAGCCCTCCCACCTACAAAAAAAACAAAAAAAAATCTGTGAAACAAAAAAAAATTGGAGTCCCGATTCCTCTCCTCTGTGCATGCGCAGACATTTTGAGGAACTCAAACTGCCTTTATTGGCAGTCCAGATGCAGAGAAACAGGTACCCAGCAATCTGTGCTGTGAAGTACCAGGAATCTGTGCGGTGACGACCGCACAGAACAGAGGGGCTCCAAACTGCTTCCCCTGCAGGCAGAGCCAATGAGGGGTGAGCTGAGAGCTCTCGCAGAGATTTCACTGCGTGGGCTTCATCACTGGGATTTCGTGAGTGAATTATACTCGCTTCAGTAGGTCGCTGGCTGGATGGATGGGCTTCCAGGTAAGTGAAGGGTGTGTGTGTGTGTGTGTGTGTGTGTGTGTGTGTGTGTGTGTGTGTGTGTGTGTGTGTGTGTGTGTGTGTGTGTCAGGTCACAATCAAAAGCATTTTGCTTGACATGTAGCAGCTCATAGCAAATGACTTTTAGTTCTTACAACCACGCTCACCTTATAACAAACTAGTAAAAACATGTAAAGCTCAAAAGTGCACAACGGACAAAAACAATGATACTTGCTAAAAGGTCTAAAGCAATCAGAAGCCTAAAACACCCTGCTCCACTCTCCTGTCATCATAGAAAGCTAACAAGCAATTCCAAAGCTTAAAATACAATATAAGACCAAGATTACCTAAAGTACAACATAAGTGTACAGCTTATATAGTACCTAATAAAATAAACAAATGCACTTATCCCAGATGTTGTGGGCCTGGTGGTCTACTCAAATATGGTAAAGAAGATAGCAATTAGCAATGATCTGCTTAACGTAGCAGCAGATATGAGCTAAATTTCCTTGGTACACTTACATAGCTGTTGGTTCTTTCATGGATTAATTCAGTTTGCCATATCCACTTTATCCTGTTCATGGACATGGAGTTGCCAGAGGCTATCCTGGCAAACAAACTTTTCAGTTATGCAGGGAACTGGTTCTGGATGAGGCATCGATGCATCTCAGGATGGAAAGACACGTGCGTGCATACACATACACCATGCATACACGTATCATCGTTTCACTTGCCAGCACTCCTTTGGAATGTGAAAGGAAACTCGGGATCCAGATAAAGACCTGGAAAGAAATTCAAGTTCCACACAGAATACACGAGCTGTGAAACTTTCCATTTCTTATTTAATGGTCGCATAATTTGTTGTTGTCTCTTCTCTGTGTCTTTAATCTGAATTGTTGATACAAGAGTATCAGAGTGTTACTTCATTCTCTGTTGCCCTAAGCAGAATCCATGCTTCATTTTTTTTTCTGAAAGTGAAGATCCCTGATCTCTTTGGTTGTCTGAACATATTCTTCTTTCCCAGACCACAATGAAGAGAACTGAAGGTTAGAAAACTGCAGCATTGATTTATCTCTTAAATAAATCTATTATGAATGTATTTGTTTTATTGCTATTGGGTCTTAAAAGAAAAGGGGTGGTTGTCTTTTCTTGGTTCATGGCTGACTCTTTAGGATCCCTTGGGAGGTTGTGCTGCATGTTGAATATGTCTACCTGAAAGGAACCACTAAAAACATTTTTCTTTGAATAATTCACCTCAGACAGAATCTTTTCTTAACAAGAAAATAAACAAAACTATATCACGGGTTGTGTTTCATTGGAATGCTGATGGAATCATGTCCTTGCTGTGGTCAGAAACATTCAGGTCCTTGAATTTCTTAAAGCAATGAAAAGCCAAAGCTGCAATTGTTTCACATAATTTGTCATTTGTGTTGATGTCATTGTATTATCATCTGATACCATATTTACAAAAGTGTGGTTTAAAATAATGTTATAACTCTCATAGGAAAAACAAACATAGAAAGTTGAAATGGAGGAAGTCTGCCCTTGAATTTGGTCTTTGTTGTTGCTCTAGTTGTTACAGCCTGTTTCTTGCTGTGGCTAATACTTGACTTGGGATGTAACTATATACAATATTACTGTAGTTGTCGTTTCTCACTATGTAACTGGGGCAAGATTATTTTAACTGCATTCATTTGTCAATAGTGCTTTGAATATTCAGTTTTTCAATTGCTTATGTAGAGGAAGGAGCATGCTGATGAAGTTTAGCTTTTTTACTGAGCTTTTTTTAAGATTACATGCACTGAATTATATTTTCCAGGCATGGGAAGACTTCTTTTTTCAATGTAATTGTGTTTTTCTTTGAATGGTTACCAAGGTAATTGAGCAACAGGTCTTATTTACTGAGTTCTAAATATCTTTACTGATTTGTAACAACTTCCTTTACAAAATTTCAAGTTTCAGTGTCTTTGTATGTTGTCTTGACAGCTATGTTACTCTAAACTAATTATATCTGCACTCAAGGTACAGAGCAGTTGCTCTGGAAATAGTTCTGAAAAATAATATTCTTCAAATTATTTCCACTAACATCTGTATTAACAAAAATACTGATGAATTTTGATTTGCATTCATGGAACATGAATATTTCTTAGTTTCATTCATATGCCACTTAAGTTTTGTTGTTAAATACATTATAATCAAATTTGACAGACTTAATAAACGTATTTAGTTAACTGCCTCTACCAATTCGAGTTTTTATGTTTTTTTTAACTTCTGCTTAATTATATTCAGTGTGAATTTATTATCTATTCATCACTTTTTTCTTTGTATACCATTGATACTTCCAAGTTAAATCTGTATAAGTACTATTTCATCTTGCTTGTTGGGAGTTCCATTTTTTGTTAGCCTCGCTGAAATGAAAGATCTAAAAACTGCCTCCATTAATCTTTGTGATCCATTTATCCATCCTCAACACCTTTTTCCATTTTGTACATGGGGTCGGGGTGTCACTTCAGCAGAGACAATCATCTTGAGCCAAGGTTTACACTGCCAGGTGGCTCACCCTACCATGTTAGTTCACTCACATGCACACTCTCATCTATGGCCAGTTTAGTGTGTCCCATATACCTACTGCAGGTCTTTGGAATGTAGGAGGAAAACGGAGCACCTGGAGGAAACCCACATGACCGAAGGGAGGACATCCATTAAACTGTGTGATATTCATATTAAATTCACAGTCCTTAATCTTTCTTCAGACAAGCAGACCTGATATTGTACGTATAACTGTGTCCTGATTACAACTTGTTGATGTAATTCCACATTCAACTATGTCCAAATACAATACATAATATAGATATAGACTTGGAAGTAAAACTGGTTATGGGATACTTCTCCTTATGTGTAAATATATTAACATACTCCTTCTCCCCTAATATCTCTGCATGTGTGTGTAATGCCCCAGTTACTATATACTGGCGGCTAGCGAAAACAAACAGTGGTGGATAGAGATACTCAGGCTTGAACGCTGTACCTTGGATGCAGGTGGTAAGGACCTGAATTCCCTATCCACCACCATTTTGAAAAAAATGCAGATTTTTGCCTCATATTTGTCCTGTTCCTCATAAAATCTGTGGTTTCTGTGTCTACATTTTTCCTTACGAAGTCTGTAGTGCAGTGGTGCACTGGTAGCATTGCTGCCTGACAGCTACAGGTTCTCTGGTTTGATTCTTGGCTGGGTGCCTTCTGTGTGGAGTCTGCATGTCCTAATATCTTATAGAGATGTGTCTGGAGTTTCCCCCCATTACTGGCTTTGTCCACATGTTTTTTGCTAAGAGGTTGAGAGCTATGGTGAGAACTGAATTTACTGAATATGTTTGGGGGGCTGTATTCTCCCATTATTGGCTTTGTTCAGGTGTTTTGTGTCAAGAGTTTGACAGCTATGGTGAGAACTGAATTCACTAAATGGTAGCCATTTAAGTTTGTCTTCCTCCCTTTCACAAAACAGCTGATTTGGCATAGTGGTATGTTTCTCTGACTGTTTTGCACAGGTAAAGACGTGGCAGTGAAATGTATGGTGGTAACACAGCATTTTATTCTAGCAACTTTCCAACATTGTACAAGCAATGTTTAAAATGTGTCCCTGGTTTTTGGACTTTTGTCCCCACCCCCAATAAATTTCGGCTTTTTCCAGATTTCTTGTGCTGCAAAGTTCAGAGATACAACTGTGTGTCAAGTAGATTTTACAAGGAGCTGAGAGCTGCAGGGGAACAAAACTTTAGTGCTGCTTATTCTAAGTCCACTTGCATTGTTAATAGCACAACTGGTAATGTACTGGCTTTTGATGCAGAAGGCTATGGGTTCTGCTCCCACAATGGATAGATGCATTGTTGATACTGTACTGTGTTGTAAAGTGGGTAGATACTGCAGTCCTTTTTGAAAAGATACCTAGAGTAGTAACTATGAACCTGTTATCAGTTTGTCATACAGTCCCTATAGCGATATTACTAGCTTATCATTTTTTTTAATTCATGCAACATAGGCAATTTGTTCCTCAAGGGCAACAGGTACTTTATTTGTAGATGAATAAACAATGACATAAAGTTGTTTGCTAGCAGCAACCTCTTCATTGTTACAGATTTCTTTAATGTGGAATTATTTAGATGACTTTTACACTTCAGAGATTGTGCATATTTACTGATATTGATGGACTGTAGAAGGTTGAGTAGACTTTTATGATGGCGATATTCTGAATTGGGTAGTTTTGTCATTGGTGCATGCATTTTGTTTCATTGTTTATTGGAAACATTTTCAAAACAATACATTTAAAATGCTCTCTAACAACTGTACTGTATTGTACAAGGAATACAATTTAATACAATCGGGAAGGTGTATCAAAGAGCATGTGTATGTTTTGTGTTCAAGGGGCCTATGATTTGAAAACAGCCCAAAAGGGGCCTATGATTTGAAAACAGCCCAAAGTTAATCTTTATCTGCCACTGGCAAAATGTATTTTCTTTGAATGTGGGTTTCAATGCTTTTTCAATGCATGTGAGTTTCAAGGGCAGAGAAGTTTTAATGCTAAGTCTGTTTTCATTGTGAGACTGCATTGCTTTGTTTAGCAGATATCTATTGGGGTTTGTGCTGTAAAAATGCAAAATAAAACTTTCAAATGAAATCCAAATCATCGCAGAAGTAAAGCAGTATGCACATTAGTGTATATTGTAAATGGGGCAAAATAACCAAGGAATGGGACACTGGAATTGTTGCAGGGGGGAGGCTCCAATCAACCATGATTTTGAGAGGGGTAGGGCAGCAAACTCAGACAGCCCTGGTTGAACTATACCTCCCAGTTGTCCATATTTTTGCAGAATGAATAGATATTTGCTTTTTATTTTTGGTTTGTTCCTCATAAAATGTGTAGTTTTCTGGCAAATCATTTAGGAATGAAGTCACTAAATGACAGACATTGAGCTTTACGTCATAACCTTCAGAAAAATGCATGCTAAAGCAAGACCTGTTATTCTATCAACTGTCTTAAGTTTATACAAGAGCAATTTTTAGTAGTGTTTGTATGTTCCCCCAGTATATTTGGCCTTGTCCAGATTTCCTGCATTAACAGGTTGAGAAGTATGTGCAAATAAAATTGCTTTAAATAGCTTGGTTGGGAGGGTGGCCTAATGGTTAAGGTTTTTGCCTTACAAACACAAGATACAGAGTTTGAATCTCACAGGGGATAATTGGCTAGGCTTAAAATGACTCACAAGGGCAGTTGGCCTAGTACTAACCTATGAACCTTTATCGACTTAGGCTTACCCAAATCTCTCAACTGTCCCCAATTTTGGCTCAAAATGTTGCTCTTCCCCTAATAATCCCTCTGCAAAATGGCAATTTTGGAAGAAAACATGGAGGGTTTACAATTAATGAATCTGTAATAATCAGTTATAGATTACTTTTATTTCAGAAATGCATGTAGATTATTTTATTTTGTCAGCTGCTCAAGTTAGCAGTACTAATATTAAAAAGTGTCCCTTCTTTGACAGGTTCCCAGCTGTATTGTGTGGCAATTTTATATTTTTGCATCACATTTTTGGTCCATTTTTCATAAAATTGTGTTTTTTGGCAAATTAGCGGCAAATCATTAAAGACTGAAGTTAGAAAATAATGAAAGACATTTGAGTTTCAGATTTCGTACCTTTCAGAAAATTCATACTAATGCAAGACCTACTATTCTATTATCTTTCTAAGTTTATAAGAGCAATATTTAAAAATGGTCCTTATTTTGGGCCTTTGTCCCACTTCTATGTATGGCTTTGTCCAGATTCCTTGCTCTGAGGTTGAGAGGTATGACAAATGTGTCAGGGCCATCACAGTCAGACAGAGACATTTCAAATTGTGACAAACTTGTTGCACTCCACTCCCCCATGTAGTGACTCTGGATGTGTCCAAGCAAGGCAAGTAGCAGTTATGCAGTGTAAATGTGCAGACTACCCCCCCCCCAATCCAAGGTAAACAGAAGTACTACAGTGGCTTTTCATCTGTCACTGATTTTGCAGAATGTTCTGGTTTCTGTCATATTTTTATACTGTTGATATATGCTTATTATTATTCAGAAAGTGCCTTTTGCTCTGTGTTTATGTAGCAGTGCTTTAATGACCATCAGGTAAGCTTGTCTGATATTGTAAGATGCAAGTAAGTTTTAATAAGCAATTAAGCAGTATTGCTAATAAAGGCCAGGATTAGATTATGTTAAGCTCATTACAGGCTTTACCTGCAAACTAAACAGAATGCTAATCTATCATGTGTGGTCCATATCCTGTGCAGTAATCATTTAAGCAATATATGTTGAGCTTGTTTCTTGTTTAGTTTTCATTTTTTACTTTGATCATGTTTTCCCCATGAAACAAGTAGATAGTTGTCAGGCAGTAGGTCTTTTTTGGATAAGAAATATTTTTACAAGTGGGGGTATCACAGAGATTGCTACTTGTTACTTTCAGCATGTTATTTGGTACTTTAATAAAGCTGAATATAAATTATAATTAAAACTGGAGTGCAAGAAGAAGTGATTTGAGTTAAGTGCTGCTTGTTTTTCTTATACTTGATTTTGACTGGCATTCCAGTAATGTATTTAAAAAGTAATTTATTTTTTCATGCCTCACATCCTTTTTGTTTTCATCTAGATATTAAGTAAGCTGTCATGCAGCCAATGGATTGAAATATTTTTTTTCTTCTACACTTCATTTTGTCTTGATTGGACTCCCATAATGATGGTTTGGCACCCAGGGCGGTGTATTTAATTAACGTTTTTGTGGTTTTGAGCATAGCCCCTCCCCTTTCTAGTTGGTCACACCCATTCCCATTGACCCCACCCATTCAGCTGTCTCCTGCAGCCCCGCTTTGATTTGATGTCACCAGCCACCACTGACACACACACACACACACACACACACACACACACACACACACACACACTCACAAACACACACTTGAACAACTATTATGATATATCCACACCCTATGAGAGTGACCATGCACATTGTTCTGGCACTGTAATATCTGCACGAGGTGTTAGGAGGGACATTGCTATACCTGTATGCAACAGTATGGCCAATACAGGCTAGTTGCCTTGTATGCATGGCATATGTACATATATATATATATATATATATATATATATATATATATATATATATATATATATATATGTGTGTGTGTGTGTGTGTGTGTGTGTGTGTGTGTGTGTATATATATATATATATATATATATAAAAAAACACAATTCACACTGTCACAAATGATATACGTGCCATTAGTGTTGTCAAGCAGCTATGTATTTAGTGTGCGCACAAGCAGAACAGGTAGCGCACATGCATCAGGTGGAACAACTTGATTGGTGTTCTGCACCATCAGACAGTCATGTGTATTCCACAGAAAAAAATATCTAAAATATATGGCCAATAAGCTCTGTGACCGCAAACTGTGACAAAGGTGGTACACTTCAGTTACATATCAGTGGAAGATGTGTAGTGAGGTACATGAAGAAGGGTACATAGTAGAATAATTTCCTGACTACTGTGTAGATGTGATTATCAATGGAAAGATTACTGTCCACCTGTGTCCCAAGGTCTCTTATCACACTTTCAGTGTTAAGTAGACTACCACCTATGTTGTAGCTCATGGGCACAGAGTTTTTATCAAAGGGGATGACAATGCACTTTTTGGCATTGAGCTTGAGGCCATGGCTTTGACAACAGGCATCTATCTCCATGAGGCCCTTTTGTAGGATGCCCACATCGTTAGGAGTTTCGATTATGGCTCCTAGTTTTCAGCCATCTGTGAACTACATTAGCCAAAGACCTTCTGTGTTAGCCTGTACTTCAGAAAAGTAGATACCAAACAGGGGAGGACCCAGGACTGAACCCTGTGGTACTTCACTTGTCACTGGTTTGAAGTCAGATTTGGAGTCTGCTACTTTCACAGTGTGGGTTCTGTCAGTGAGCCAGTTGGCAACCCATCTTGTGACATAGGGATTTATACCTAGTTTAGTAAGTTTATCTATAACTCCAAAGTGAGGGATGGTGTCAAAAGCTTTGGTGAGATCTAGATAGGCTGTATGAACCACCTTACCCTCGTCTGCGGCTTTGGTGACTGCTTCAAAGAAGTCTATCAGGTTTAGGAGACATGATCTGCCTTTTACAAACCCAAAGTGGGTGGGGTCCAGAAATTACCAATGTCTTTGTGTATAAGATCCATGATGATACGTTCTATGGCCTTGCAGACCAGGCTCGTTAGGCTAATGGGGCGGTAGTTCCTGGAGTCCGTGGTGGCAACCCCTTTGTGGAGTGGGATAACCATTGCTGTGTGCCATTCAGTGGGCACAAAGCCTGAAGTGAGGCTATGATAGAACATGGTGCTTAGGTGGGGTGCCAGTTCATTCTGCAGTTCATGCAGAATGCAGCCTGGGATGTTGTCAGGTCCCATGGATGCTGTGTTCTTGGCTTTGGAGAGTGTTTTTTACCTGTGCAGCCATGATTACAGGAACTTTGCATTCTTCCAGTATAGAGATTGGCCCTTTAGGGGGTGAGAGGGGGGTAAAGTTAGCACTGAACCTATCTGCCAGGATGTTGGCAATATCAGTTGGTTCTGTACGTTTAGTGCCATTGTGCTGCAACTCAGAGCAGATCTGAGTGTTGCCATTAAGATTCTTGACATAGCTATAGAATGCTTTCTGATTGTCTTTAGAATCAGTGGCAATTTTGTTTTCCTAACTAGCTTTGCAGGATTTTATGAGGGATCTCAGCTTCTTACTAAGGCTGACCAGGGAGTTCCTCCAATCATGGAGGAAATATCTATCAGGGATCTGACACACAATACATGTAGAGTGCACATTGTGAAGGTCTGCAAACTGCTATGCCTGAATATGAGTGTACTCACAGCAGAGGTCTCCAGAAAGGTGGCAACAGGTAAAGGATTGTGGAAAACATAACAAGAACCAACCACAATCATGGGCAATATCATAATAATACTAACACTAATCCCATGCCTCTGACATAACATATGTGATGTGGAGTGATAAAAGATGAGCCTGCACACACACACACACACACACACACACACACTTGAACAACTATTATGATATATCCACACCCTATGAGAGTGACCGTGCACATTGTTCTGGCACTGTAATATCTGCACGAGGTGTTAGGAGGGACACTGCTATACCTGTATGCGACAGTATGGCCATTACAGGCTAGTTGCCTTGTATGCATGGCATATGTACATATATATATATATATATATATATATATATGTGTGTGTGTGTGTGTGTGTGTGTGTATATATATATATATATATATATATATATATATATATATATAAAAACACAATTCACACTGTCACAAATGATATACATTCCATTAGTGTTGTCAAGCAGCTATGTATGTAGTGTGCGCACAAGCAGAACAGGTAGCGCACATGCATCAGGTGGAACAACTTGATTGGTGTTCTGCACTATCAGACAGTCATGTGTATTCCACAGAATAAATACCTAGGTATGGCCAATAAGCTCTGTGACAGCAAACTGTGACAAAGGTGGTACACTTCAGTTACATATCACTGGAAGATGTGTAGTGAGGTACATGAAGAAGGGTACATAGTACACAGTTATTGGTGTGATGAAGGCTGGGAACCATGAAGGTATTATGGCCTCTGATGCGCATGCCCTTCACATATCCAATACTTGTGTTACATTCAAGGGAGTAGTCAGCACTGTGACCACATGGTGCTGGATGTTCCACTTACCACCTACCCCAGGACATGGGTTACATACCTATTAGTATGATTATAGGGTGAGATGTCCACATTATACTTGGGTAGTGTGTTTGTTTCCTGATTCAATAAATCCCTCCATGTTTCTTGTCAATGCATGTGTTGTCATGGCTGTGGCAACAGTTTTTGGTATGTGTTGATACTGTCTGTATTATACTAATATCACAGTTGGAGTCAATGATTGTCCACAATCTGTAGTCCTTCAGACAACTGTTTGGACAGAGGATGCACATGTCATCTGTGATGTCCATCACTTAACTAATGGGCAGGAAAGGGCCTAGCACACACCTCTAATATACCAACTTGATCACTGGACCTGAGATATAGGTCACATCACACATTTCAACATAGTGAGATGCCACATATGTCATACACTGGTCTACCCGTTTGGTGATATTGCTGTTTATGGCCACATATGACAATGCTGATTGAATACCACAGTGTGGATTTGTGTCAAATGCCTTGACCTGGTCAAGCTCCACAAGCTGATACTGTTGTCATCATGCATGCCCTCAATGAGCTCTTTAAGCACATCTAACAGACCATTAATAACTCACATAGGTCTGTTGCACGCACTTGAAATATTACTAGTGTACATGTAGAAGAGGTCCATGATGACAAGTTGGTCTACTTCACAGTCAAGAAGAGTCCAGATTTCTGTACATATGCATCAGGTGCTGCCCCCCAACTCAGGTGGATGCCTGTTGATGTGCATTCTTGTATGGCAACATGGGCCGTGTGGAGGGTCTATTTCTATACATTGCAGACTAAGGTATATGAACTTTGGCTTACCAAGTTTGCTGATTCTTGCACATTGTGTGCAATCACTGAGTCCACAAATGGTGATAACATAGTACAGGAGCAGCTGACACATATAACTGAATAGTGATAAAGGCACATAATCTACAAACAAATGCAGAAATGTGAGCTTGTAATGTTGTCCATCTGAAAAGTGGAATTCTATGTTAATCACAGCATTGACAACAGTCCTGCTATGCAGAAACCCAGTGAGGCAAGCACTGGGAACACATATAGACAGCAATCTAGATAGCAATCTGAACTTTGATCACCAAGTGATCACACTGGTATTGAAAGCCTATGTTGTGCACATCATAACTCATGCCATCATATTGAGATCTTAGGACTGTATGGCAGCACTGTAGTCAAATCTCATAACAACACTAATAGAGTATAATGGTCTCTTTTTCATGAACCTCACCAGACACATGTAGCAGCTGGAGAGACCCCAGGGCTTTCTCAGCAAGATAACACAGAGCCTATAAACTATGCCATGATGTCTGTGGATAGATTAAAAGCCATGTCACTTTAATCTTTATTGTATAGGATGAAATGACATCTGCCTGGCCTTCAAGCCAGTGTCTGACCCAGCTCTGGTGGGAATAGTGCACATACAAAAATCTGACATAGCTGATGACATCACCAGTGTCTGTTGAGGAGAATATAACAGTGTCCCACATGCTGGTGTAAATTGCTCTTTGTAATGTCAAGCAACAGCTCACACACACACACACACACACACACACACACACACACACACACACACACACACACACAGGTAGACACACACAAACATGCACAGTTGACTGCAGTGAGAATAAAATTTCTATGTATCTAAGTACATAGACTACAGAACTCCGTATTTTATGCAAGCACCACAACTCAAGTCTGACTTAGATTGCCTCAGACAACACTTTATAGCTGATGATATCAGCAGTGTCTGTAAGGAGAATATAACAGTGTCCTACATGGTGTAAAATGTTCTCTGTTATGTCAAGCAACAACTAACACCCCCCCCCCCACACACACACACAGTTGACTGCAGTGAGAACAGAACCCCCTACCTATCAATGTACACAGACTACATAGCACAGTATTTTATGCAAGCATCACGACACTAGTCTGACTTTTACATGGCTGCAGGCCAGCTTATAGTGGATGACATCAGAAGTGGATGCTGGACAGAAGAAGTTGAGAGGCCTGCTTGAAACTGATCTGTAGGCATGTGCAAGTATCAAAATATTGTCAGTTTATGGGATTGTGGTGATAACTGCAAGATGCACACTTGCTCTTCTGACTACACACACACACACTCTCACACACACACACTCTCTCTCACACACACACACACACACACACACACACACACACACACACACACACACACACACACACAGTTGACTGCAGTGAGAACAGAACCACTATCCATCTAAGTACACAGACTACATAACACAGTACTTTATGTAAGCACCGTAACACAAGTCTGGCTTTTACATCGTTGCAGGCCAACTTATAGTAGGTGACATCAGCAGTGCATGTTGGATTGAAGACGTTCGGAGGCCTGCCTGAAATGGATCTGTAAGCATGTGCAAGTATCAAAATACTGTCAATTCATGGGATTGGGGGGTAAATGCAGGACACACACTTGCTCTTCTGGCTAGACACACACACATACACAGTTGACTGCAGTGAGAACAGAACCTCTACCTATATAATTACACAGACTTTGGAACTCAGTACTTAATGCAAGTGGCGTGGCACAGGTTTGATTTATACAAGACTGCAGGTGAACTTATAATAGATGACACCAGCAGACCATGTGGGAGACAACCGGTTAGGAGGCCTGCATAGGCACATAGCTTTATAGGTTCATATGAGGCCATTAGCCTAATAAACATCAGGGTGTGTAGAAGCCTAGCTGTGTAGAAACACAAGTACTCTTATTAAACACAGTTGGATGACCATTTTTAGCAGACAGAGTTTGTGAGCAGCACCAACTGGCCCTGTCCATGAGGGACATAGGTGCTAGCTCTGAGATTACTTCAAATCACCCAACCAGTACTCTTGCTTGCACTTGAAAAGGGTCATTGAGGAGCACTGCTTCACACACAGTGGGAGCCTACTACAGAGAAGCGTCAATTGTTGTGGGATATATTTGTCTCCCCAGCATGTTCTGTTTATGTCACAGGCTAGGTTGAGAGTGCTGGGGCAAGCTATTCTTGTCCTATTTGAACTGCAGATGTCCATCATTTCCAGAAGGGCAGAGCCTGAGACTGCTTTGCAGGGCAGGCATAGGTCACCTCTCCGCAGCCTGCATGATACGGAGTACAGCGACAGTTATGTCAATCTTTTCTTTTATGACATGCTTGGAAGCCTGAGATTCTCCCAGATACAACCCTCTGTTTTCTCCAATGGCTGCAGCTGTCTAGTGAGTTACAGACAGATGTGAGCATTGTATTCCTTTACTGGTGTGATAAGGGTAGAGTACAGCACAGATATGACTACCCTGATCTTGGACGTGATGTCTATATGTATGATGTGTGCAAGGTAGACTGTGTATGTCACCACTATGGACACACAGTGATGAAAGTGCAGATTGCAGTCAACATGTGTTCCCAAGTCACAACACTTTGAGCTTAGGGGGCATGCTATATATATAATAATTAGCAGGGGTACATCATTGACAAAGGAGACAATGAGTCATTATATGCTTTAAGGTTCAGTCCAAGAGTTTAGTACAGTCATTTGTCTGTGTCAGCCCCTTCTGTAATATGTTACCATCATTGGGGGACTCTATGAGTGTATCCAGTTATCAGTCATCTGCAAACTTGGTAATTGACAGACCATCTACTGTTGCCTGCTCTTCAGGGAAGTATTTTTCAAGCGGTTGAGGGCCCAGCACAGATCCTTATGGCACTCCATTGGTGTGTGGGCTAGTGGTGGAGGTGCAGTCCCCAACTTTGAGAGTGTGCATTCTGTCAGTGAGCCAGTTGGCTATCCATCTAGTACTGTATAACCTAATTCCCAGATGAGAGATCTTCACTTTGACATGAATGGCAGATAGTGTCAAAGGCCTTGGATAACATAGCATAGGTGTTATGTTCTGTTAACCCACATCCAGGTCTTTGGGGCCAGTATCCAAGAAGTCCACAAGGGTCAATGCGCAAGATCTGCCCTTGACATAACCAAAATGGGTAGTGTCAAGTGTGTTGATGGTCACCTATGCCCCAGTGGATATGGTCCATGCTGATTCCTGCACTAGTCTTGCAGATAAGTCTTTTTAGGCATATGGGTCAACAGTTGTAGTTTTGCATGTCACCAGATTGATATGGATTGCACAACACACAATATTTACTATTACATTTTGTAGTGTGGTTGATATATGTGTGGATAAAGTACTGAGACCCCAGGGTTGCAGTGCTTGAGGGGTGCAAACACATGGATGTATTGTAAATATGTCACATACTGTTAGATAGTGTCCTTAGTTTGCAATGTTTCCACATGTAATTTCATGTCATACACAGGAAATGAACAGTAAACAGCAGTAATACTGCTGTATAATATAAACATTTCCATAGTGCGGTGAGCAGTGAGTTTGTGTGATGGTTAGCAAAGTGCATATGGATGCGCAATACACATGTTTGTGTGTAGCTAAGCAGTGTGCAAATGCAAGCCACATTGCCAAAGCCTGACATTATTGGGTCTATGAAATACATCTGCTATTTAACTGACTCTCTGGAAGCACATGTTAATGCATTGATACATTCCTTTTTTTTGGCCCAGATGATACTGGGTTCTAGTACAGGTGTATCTAATACTTTAAAATACTTTTCATTACAGAGTGATAATGGAATGACATGAATTATTTATACAAGATGTTGTGCTGTGTATTGGCATAGCACAGCAGTGTTTTGCTGCCTCTCACTATCACTGTGTGATGCACACCTCCATGCAAACATGGACCCCATAAAGTTAAGAGATCCATTGTTTTTTCTGCTACTTCTCTGTGTTCTGTGTTTTTGTTGTTGTTGTCTTTCGGCTTTTCCCAGTTAGATTTCACCACAGCGGAACTCTGGTCCGCTAATGATTGGCAGTAGATTTTGACAAACGCCGAGGTGCCAGCTCGATGTTCAACCTTCAACGAAGGCACACCCATTTACGCATGTCTTTCGAACTGCGGGGAGGACATGCAGACTCCACACAGAAGGCACTCCCCGCACTCCAGCCGAGAATCGAACAGGAGAACCTCTTGCTGTGAGGCAACAACGCTATCGCTGCACCACCGCAGATTAGTTCTGTGTGTTGTGTGTGATTCTACTTTTTAACCAGATTAAAGGTGTTAAAATGGGATAGATAGGAAAGTGGTGAAATGGGGAGCAAGCAGGGGGAAGAACAAAGTACTGAGTCTCTGGAATACACCTGTTACTTAACTGACTCTGTGGCAGCACTTGTTAATGCATTTAATACAGTGATACATTTCTTTTTGGGGTCAGATGGTACCGGGATTGAATACAACTGTATGTAATACTTTTAGCTACTTTCTCATTACCATTGCTGCACGTTGGTGTGTGATGCACACCATTGCGCAATAATGCATTAAAGAAAAGAAATGGGGAAGACAGGACAGTGGTGAAATGGGAAGCAAGCAGGGGTAAGAACAAAGGCAAAGCAATACAGGAATGTGCAGGAGGGAGGTAGGAAAGAATCATAGCTATCCATTTCTTCAACAGTAAAAGCTGATCATATTTGCAGAATATTAGCTGAATTTGGATTGTCACCTTGAGAGAGAGCGGTGACCACAACACA
Source organism: Protopterus annectens (assembly GCF_019279795.1). Classification (NCBI taxonomy): domain Eukaryota; kingdom Metazoa; phylum Chordata; order Ceratodontiformes; family Protopteridae; genus Protopterus; species Protopterus annectens. Next base: position 641,115,949 of record NC_056725.1, read on the forward strand.
ATTATGCTGTATAGCCAATTGGACTGAATCAAGGGTATCAAGAAGACACATGTGCAAAATGGAGAGCTATGTCTGGGATGATTTTTTTTGAGACAGAGAGAAATGTAGTGGAAGGGATGTAGGAATGTATGGATGAGGTAAGTTGGGTAGGTGAGAAAGCAATTGCAGACAGACAAGACAAACAAGACAAGAGACAGGAATGGTGATGGACACAAAAGGTTGGGGGATACCATGATTGGGATGAGGGTGGGGACATCATGAGCCCACAGTCATCAAACTGGGTGACAGTGAGAATTGAATTCTTACCCACTGAACTGTCATCACTGTCACCTCATTCCCTCACTGGCTGAAGTGAATGATGTCTGCATCTCCTCCTCCTAGTATTATGTAAAATGAGGAAGAGCAGTCTCTCCACCTGGTATAGGTGTGCACCAACAGTGTGGCACACAACCCTTTGCACCATCCCTGGCAATTCAGCATGGCTGACAAAATCACCACCTGCTCCTGGAGGGTACCACTGGACCAGCCTCCAGGGCACAACTACCTGAGGAGGCAGGTAGTGCAGGGAAAGCAAAGGCGGTGCTGCCATTTTGGCTCCTAGATGTGTTGAGCAATAGTGCCTGAGCCAGTGGAGTGGGGGCAAGTGGATCCTGTAGGGTAGGCCTACCCTGCTGTGTTGTGGAGTATTTAGTGATGTGGTACATGTGGATGACATGAACACAGTTTGATGACCCATAAAAAAACAATTAAAATAATATAAAAAAAGACAAGATAAGGGGTGGGGTGAGAGAAAAAAGAGATAAGATTATTACCTTCATATGTGGTATACAATGCATTGATACGATTCATTGACTCTGTTATCTTAACTTTTACTTTTAAGACTACCAACTCCTAACAGATAACTTTTACTTTTAAGTCTACCAGCTCCTAACAGATGCACACTATACTATAGAGTGGAGCAAGCATATAATGCACATATGCGTGTTCCAGTTATACAGATTACACTTTACAGCAGGGCATGTGTGCCACTGGTATAGAGCTTTTACTTTAAATCTTTAAATTACACGTGGCTGAAGAATTAAGATTATTGTATAGTAGGGAAGTGTGATCTTTGAAACTACAACCTCTAACTATTATTGGACGCTTGGTTTGTGCTACAGACTAATGCACACATACTTTCTTTTACAGTTCAGATGTGCATGCTCAATTTGACACAAATCTACAAAATAACAAAACAGTTATCATTAACTTTTAATGCTAGAATAACACTAATGTTCTGCTGCATACATACCTCATGCTTCCCTCATCCTCACAAATCTAGCCCCATGGGTTTGTATATTGACCTCCCAGTCCCTGGCATCTGTGGAAAAACAGAACAGAATACCATTATGAATACCAGTCTTGCCTATATTCAGTTTTTAAGTCTTACAACTACTTTCTGTAGTTGATAATTACACAGGTGTAGGGTGTCCGCAGTCCTAATTCCCCAATTCAATGTTTGAGGGTACGAGGGTATATCTCTTCCTTCTCTGGAGGTAATTGTAGTTATGCCTACATTGTTCACCAGTGCGGGGGATACTGGTGGCACTGGTTACAGCTGGGGTTAAACTATCTCAAGTTTCTAACTTGTACTGTGAGCCAGAATAGTCCCCCTGCAACAGCCTGGCACTGTGGTTCTTCACTAGGAGTGCAATAAAAATCTTGGACTCCTGGACAGCTCAACTCTTGTCCCCTAAACCTGACACCTTCCTCACAAGCACCTGCCATGTCTGCCATGGATCTAGAGCAATGGAGAACAATGCTTTCCCATCAGTTCCAGTCATATTGTTTACTGGGAGTGCATGCACACTGTTTGAAAATGTTGTGCTCTGCTTAACCTTGGTTAAGCATGGTACTCAGCAGTGCACACTGCCAAACACCATGTTTGCTCAATGGTAAGCAGCATGCAACAATAGCAAGCAAAGCAAATACAAGGTTACTGCCTGTACAGGCAGTTGTGTATGTGTGTTAGACAAATGTGAATGCCATGGCAGTTCAGATAGCAGAAGTAAGCTTATAGGAATATAGTACACAATATACCCACAGTCATACATTTTTGTATTTATTTTATTACATTTGACATTTGTTAACAGGGTTGGTCCAGCTGAGCTAAACACCCATTTTCAGAGGAGACCTGAGGAGAAAAGCTCCAGTATAGCAAAAGCAAAAAAAAAAAAAAGAAAGAAAAATAAACAATGAGAGGATGCTGACATGATATAAACAAAGATAAGATACACGTTGTTACATAAAATGGCAAATATAATGAAAATACAAAAACTGAAAAGTAACTGAAAGAAATAAGTTGCTGCACACCATGGAAGACATACAGACTTGAAACATCAAATTTTACATAAGTTGTAGCAATGAGTAAAACATAAAATTGAAGAATAGGTTGAATACATCACATATATGAGTGATACAGAGATACACCATAGTTGAGAATTCATGTGAGTTAGAGCTGTAAAAGAAAACTACTGAATTTTATTAAAAGTAAAGTAAGGGGGGTTGTAGGGTCCTGGCAGGGGAAGATCCATAAGTTAGATAGGAAATTTTTAAACTCTTTTTTTAATTGACTTATGTGTGTGATGTGTCTTACATTAAAAGGGAGTTTGTTCCAGACTTTAGAAACAGAGTATCTGTATAAAAGTTTGCGAGTTGATTTATTGGGCTTGTAAATATCTAGGAGGTGTTGATCAGAGCTTCAGAGTGAGCAATTTGGGATGTACTAGGACACTAGAGAAGAGAGGGAGGGGCAGGCAGTGGGTTTGTTGAGTATGGAGTGTATTATGTGTAGCTGTGATAGTAATAGTTGTTGGGGAAATTCTAATCACTGTAGTTTACTTAGTGCAAAACAGTGTTGATGGATATAAGGTTGATTTGTGGCAAATTTTGCAATTTACTTATAGGTTTGTTCAAGTTTGGCAATTGATGTGGATTGTAAGTTTGTTAGGATTGGGGAGGCATATAATAAGCTTGGTAGTAGAAATGCCTGAGCCGGAGAAAGTTTAAATTCTGAAGTAATGATTTTTTTGTTCCTATACAGTAATCCCAATTTTTGGTGAATTTTTTGATACACTGTTAAACATGAAGGCCAGTGGTACCAAGGAGCTTTGTGAGGGATTCTGCTTTAATGATTGTGTTATAAATAGATGATATGGTAAAGGTGGACTTGTGATGAGAGAGAGATTTTGGAAGGAAGAGAAGAACTTTGGTTTTATTTGGATTTAAGATGAGCTGGTGTTTTGTAAGCCATCTTTCAACAGAATGGAATATGTTTTGGGTAAAAGTGTGAAGTTGAGAGATGATGTCAGAGCAGGATATAAGACTGGTGTCATTTGCATATTGAATAAGAGAGGAGTGGATGCAGGATATGTGTAGGTTGAATAGTAGGGGGTTCAAGAATGGAGCCCTGGGGGACTCCTGTTTGGATGGGTAGAAATGGGGAGCAGGAAGTGTGCTGTGCTATCTGATGAACTGTAACCTGTTGGTAAGGTAGCTAGAGAACCATTCAAGAGAATAAGCAGAAAGATTGAAAGCAGATAGTTTTGTAAGAAGCTTAGAGTGTGATACTGTGTCAAAGGCTTTAGAGAGGTCTAAGAACAGAAAATAGACAAGTTAGTTGTTGTCTAAAGATTTAGCAACAGTATGAGTAAAAGATATAAGGGCAGTAGCAGTACTGTGGTTTGGTTGAAAGCTGTGCTGCATAGTTGTCAGAAGGTTTTCTTGGATTACAAAAGTTGAGAAGAGAAACTGAGTGTCTATATATTTTTTATGGATTTTTGAAAGTGGGGAAAGAATAGCTATAGGTCTATAACTGGATGGGTCTGTGGAGTTTCCTCCTTTGTGGGGAGGTATATTATAGAAGGATTTCCAGATATCAGGGACTATAGATTCTCGGATTGGTCTATTTATTAGTATAGAAATTGGATAGGCTATTGAGTCTGTGGCTAGCTTTAGAAAGAAGGGTGGTAAATTATCAGTAGAGGGTGAACATGGTTTTAGTTTACAGAGTAGTGATTTTATGTAGGTGGTGGAGAGGGTGTCACTCGTCTTGTATATGTTCAAAAAGATGAAGAGGCTGGGTGTTTGTTTAAGTAGTTTATTACATACAAACACATCAGGATGGAGGATTGGAAATATAAATTTAAATGAACTAACAAATTGACTGACTACTTCACTCATACATGCTTGCACTCAGGCTGCTCACTCAAAATGGCACTGCTGCCTGCATGTGCTCTGTACTTATATGCACATGCCCACTGACTGGAAAGCTTCTTAAAGGTGCAACACACACTCTGATCTATATCCTTCCTCTTTGACTACTCTGTCATGCAATGCAAAATGACAATGGAATAGGCATGCAAATTATACAGACATAAACACAAATAAAGCAATCATATCCAGGTTGCCTTGTATGTGGGACTAGGTCTGGAAATGTGACCTGATCTCATAATGTAATAGTTAGGACTGGGTTTAGCAACAGGTACAGTCACTAGTGAATGTTCATCTTCTGGTACATCAGGGACAAGACCAGGAACAGATGCTGAGATATTTTCTTGAACAGGAACATTGACCAAGTCACTCTGAGAATTGGAGTCTGTGTCACAGGCAAGATGCTGCAACACTGGCTCGGACACCGGCAGAAGATGCTTCGGATTCCACCTAAATTCCATACCCTGTGATTCCACTATATAGGATCTCAGTTCTTCACACAAACTTTTCACTTGACCCATCCGATCAAAACGTTTTTGCCATTTGCATTCTCACTATCTCTCCTTCTTTCAATGGACTAAGAGGTTTGCTGGTTTTGTCATAATAAGACTTCTGGGACAAATGTTTTTTTTAGAAGTTGGGCTGTTATGGCTTTGTTGGTTTTAGACTAGGAACCAACAAATTCTTACTGATTGATAATGTGGTTCTGGTTTGCCTCAACATAAGTCTCTGAGCAGGTGTACCAAGTAAGTTATCGCTGGGAATGTTTCTGAGATTAAGCAAATTTAGAAAAACGTCAATATTGTCACATTTAGAATTCTCTAACAGCTGTTTTGCACTTTTTACTGCACGTTCAGCCAAGCCATTTGATTGTGGGAACTCAGGGCTACTGGTAATATGGACAAAGTCCCACATTTCTGCAAATCTCTTGAACTGCTGACTTGTAAACTGTGCACCATTGTCAGGAATAACCTTGTGCTGACTACCATGGACAGAAAAGTGTCTCTTCAACTTAGGAATGATAGTATTAGACATTAGGTTAGGAAGTAGGTCAGTCTCAAACTAATTTGAATAAGAGTCTACTAATGCCAAGTAATGCTGACTATTCCAGTCGAAGATATCTGTGGCTACTGTCGACCAAGGTAGTTCAGGGATCTGGCTTAAATTAAGTGATTCTTTTTGCAAGTGTGGGTTAGTACTATTACAAACAGAACAAGATGAAAGTACTTTTTCGATATCTTTTGACATAGAAGGCCAAAATACTAGTCCTCTCGCCCTTCTTTTGGTAGAGTCAGTTCCTGGGAGGCCACGATGCAAAATCTTAACACAATTTTGTTGTAAAGATGTTGGAACAATGACTTTTGGACCTTTCAAAATGATATCATCTTCTATCAAAATCTCATCTCTGTAAGGAAAATATGGCTGTATGTCTAGTGGTAAAGAAGATTGCTTTGACGGCCATCCTTGACTGATAAAGTGGTTGAGCTTTTGAAGAACTGAATATGATACTGTGTGATCTCTAAGCTCATTAAGTCATGTGGAAGAAGAATTATGCACTTCCATGACTTCAGAATCAAGTGTCTCTTTGTCAAGTTGTTCTGTGGTATTTTTGGGTGATCTGGATAAAGTATCAGCAAGATAAAGAAGTTTGCCTTTTGTATAGACCATTTTGAAATTGTACTTTTCCAATTTAAGCATCATGTGTTGTAGTCTTGCATGTCCTTCGGCTTTTTCAAAATAGTAACTAGAGGTTGGTGATCAGTCTGTATTTGAATAAATAGGCCATAAATATAATCACAGAACTTTTAACATGCAAACACAGTTGTCAAGAGTTCCTTTCCAATTTGGACATACTGCATCTCGGTTTGGGTTACAGTTCTCAGTTCACAGGCTACTGGCCTACTCTCTGAAGGAATGACTGCACCAAGACCAAACTTTGAAGCATCACAGGAAAGACTGGTTTGTGGACATCATAGTATCTTAAAGTTGGTGGACTGGCAATTTTCTATCTCTGGGCATCAGATGCTCTTTGATGTTGATCCAACCAGGACCAAACTACATTTCTGCATGTCAGCTCTCTTGGTGGTGTTGATAGTTCATTGAAGTCTGGGATAAACTTGCCCAAATAATTGACCATGCCAAGAAAAACATTGTAATGCTTGGACATTGTCTGGAGCTGGCATTTGAAGAATAGCTGTTTGCTTGGAAGGATGTGGTTATAAGCCTGAACTGGTAAACAAATGACCAACATAAGTAACTTTTCTAAGCCTGAATTTACATTTCAGAGGATTGAGTTTAGGATTCACTTCACATGCTCTTTCCAGAACTTTTCTGAGGTTTCTATCATATTCTGCTTCACCATTGCCTCCTACTAAAATATCATCTACTATAATAGCACAGGGATAGCCAGAAAACAATTTGTTCCCTCTCATGTTGAAAGATTTCACTGGCAGAATTTGTTCCAAATGGCATTTTTAGAAATCTGTACTTTCCAAATGGTGTACTGAATGTGGTTAGCAGTGAAGATTTTTGATCAAGCATTATTTGCCAAAATGAACTGTTTGCATCTAAGACAGAAAAAGCAGTGGCATTTGGCATGATAGCAGCAACTTCCTCAACTGTACGCATTTGATGGTAATGTCATTTGAATGCTTTGTTCAAGTCTCTTGGGTCAAAACATATTCTGATATCATCTGAGCTTTTCTTATGAGCCACACCCATGGAGGACACCCATTCAGTTGGTTCTTCTACGACTTGTGGGTTTTGCCTGAACTAGAGCTGTGCCTGCCCAACCCTTGGGCATGCATCTGTTAACCGTGTGCTGCATACTATCTACATTTGCACTGGAAGGCACTGAAAGCATGCTCTTATCACTTGTGAGCATATTCATGTGCTTCTCTGTAAGCTTGTATATTTGAGAAATCTCTATAGCTTTTCTCAAAATTAAATCACTGTCTCAAAACAAATTATTTCTCACTGCATCATTAACACCACACACAAGCCTGTCTTTTATCATCTCGTCTCTCAAATCACCAAATCTGAATGTTTTTGCCTTATTTCACAAGTCAGTAATATACACTGCAAAAGTTTCACCAGGCTTTTGATCTCTTGTGCAAAATAAGTGTCTTTTGAATGTAACATTCATTTGGGGGTTACACATTTCTCTAAATTTATGTATCAAACACTCAGGACCTTCCCTGGATACACCTTGTACCACAATATGGTGGTTTTCCCTCTCCCCTGCATATACAGCGAGTGCATACACAAATGAACACTCTGTTTCAATGTCTTCTGAACCAGTTAAATTAAGCAGAATAAATGGCTTTGTATATGCGTCTTTGTCAGAAAAAGCAGCCTGTATGAAAATATCTTATTCTTGTTCACTCTCCAATTTTCTGTAATATTGTTATCAAGCACAAACAGTGAGGGTCTGTGAAATTCCTCTGCCATGCCCAAAAGTAGTTTCTAACACACACGCATGCCAAAAATGTGTAGTTATGCTCAACTGCACAATAATCTCTTCAAAATGACTATGCTTTATGAAATAACTGCACTGTAATAAAGCAGACACTGCATACACTTTACACACTTTGGACATTTTGAATAGCTTTAGTTATACTTTGAATAGCTTCAGTTAATGTGAAAAAGTAGCTCATAGGGAAAATGTGGTAGTTTGCAAAAAATGTAGTTGCTTTCCCTATTTTATGCATTATATGCAATTCAGAAGTTATTTTGAGCATTTTTGTATGTTTTACGAACATTTTTATCAAAATTATAGTTTCAAACATTTCATTTAATTAATAATTCCTTTTGAGCGTTTTGAATGCTTTGTTTTATATTTGTTGTGAGAAAATAATTTATGTGAGTTTTAGTACCTGGAATTCATTTCTGACCTGTTTGCAAGTCATTTGAGCAGTAAGGATGATACACTCCTCTATATACCTGCATTTCTAACTGCACTCCTCATGTTCTTGACTCTGAATCCCATTTTGACACCATGTGGCTTATCTTGTATATCTTCAATAAGATGAAGAAGCTGAATGTTCATTTAAGTAGTTTATTACATACAAACACATCAGGATGGAGGATTGGAAACATAAACTTAAACAAACTAACAAACTTACTGATTACTTCACTCATACATGCTTGCTGACTGCTCACTCAAAATGGCACTGCTGCCTGCACATGCTCTGTACTTATATGCACATGCCCACTGACTGGAAAGCATCTTAAAGGTACAACACACACTCTGATCTACAACGAGTTTAAGTGAAAAGGGTAGTTTGTTAGTATATTGATGGGGAGGGATGGGGATGGGTAGGGGTTAGTTTGCAGATGGAGTCTATAAAGTGGCAGTTGAGAAGGGTGGCAGTTTCTAGTGAAGTGTTGTTTGAGTGGGGACTAGGGTTGGTAGGACAACTTCCTGGGAGAAAAATGTTGTTGATGGCACTCCAGAATTTTATTGGATTTGATTAGTGGTTTGTTTGAGTGTTAGTGTAGAATTTTTTCTTATCATTCTTAATTTGTTTCTTGGTGTGATTTCTGGGTTCCTCATACTTTTGAAGGTGTGTAGGTGGATTTGTTTATTAGCCAGGATTTCCAAGCACTATCTATTTTATGCATAAGAGAGTGAGTGTCTTTTGAAAGCCAAGAAGCATAGTTTGATTTTATCCTATTTTTCCTTAGAGGTGCTAGGGCATTGAGAATATCTAGAAAGATGTTGTTGAATTTTAGTACTGCATCACTGAGGGGAAGGGGATAGAGGCAGGACCAGCTGATGGATGAGAGTCTCTCATTAAATGTAAGAGAATTAAAACTAGAGGGTTTATGGCAGTCTTTGTATAGGTGATACCTGTACAGTTGGAGAGAGTATCTTGAGATGTGGGTGGGCATATGGCCACTTATTGTATTGGGTAGAGAACAGGGGTTGAAATAGAGATTAGGATCAATTGTGAGGATCCAGTCAAGGATAGGGCCAGTAATAAAGTTTTTATTCATATGTGTGGAGTTGTAGTAAGTTGATTAAAGCCATGAAGGGTTAAGCTGAGGTTAGGTGAGTCTGTAGTAAACATTTTTGAGTCTATGTTAACATCACCAAGGATGACTGTTTCATAGGGTATGTTGTTTGAAATCCCTGATAGTATGTGTTCAAAAATAGGGATGTTTTTACCTGGTGGGATATAAATAGAAGCAATAGCATTTTTTATGGGATTTTAAATGACAGTTTAGCATTAACATTTCTGCATGGTGGACATTTGGGAGACACGTAGATAAAGGGGAAAGACAAAGTTGTTCAGAATAGAGAATAGCAACACCTCCCTCTTTTTTTCAGTTCTATCCAGCTGGTAGATGTTATATCCAGGAGGTAAGATTTCATTATTTGAGATATGGGGTTTTAGCCAGGTCTCAGATAAGATTAAGATATGTGGAGTATTGTGGGCTATCCATGAATGAAGTTCAGTGGTTTTATTGAGTAAGCTTTGTATGTTCATTGAAAGGATGGTTAATATTTGGGGGGTTGAATAGGACAGGAGTGGAGGATGAGGTAAGGAGTTAGGAGGGCTGGATAAGGGTGGAGAGTCATGCGGGCAGGGCAGAGAAGTGGTGGAACCAAGGTTAGGATGAATGTCTTTGGCAAGCAGAAGAATTTTTTACAAGTAGCGAATGTTGAGGAGAATAAGGGTAATAGTTGTAGAATTTTAGATTATGTTTAAGGAAGAGAGAGATAGTATTCTGATTTTGAGGAGATGTGTGTAGGAGAAGCTGTATAAAAAGGGAGATACTGGATAAGCCTGGATAGTGTTGTTGCTGTTGAGGGTAAGGGCAAGTGTGGGTTATGGTTTTAAGTATGACAATTTATTGTCATATGAAGTTAAGGAGAGTAGGAGAATTAAAGAGATAGTTAGATACATGAGAAACATATTCTAGAATGATGTAACTATGGGAGTGGAGGAGCTATAAATAGAGAATTGATGGTAAGGTGAGAATGAGAGTTACTAGTGGAGTTATTTAGGGTGCACAAAGATGTAGGAGTAGGATGCTAGTGTGCTGCAGGTAGCAGAAGATAGTTGCAGATATGAGTGTTGGTGTGAAAGGAGAAAAGGGTAAAGTGTGTGGTAAAGTTTGTTGGGGAGAGATTTAGGAAGTTCAGCAGATTAGGGTGTGGTTAGTTCTTAGGGTGTAGAAGTTAATTGGTTTGGTTGGTGGGAGGAGTAGAAGCTGATTGGTTGTTAGGTGGGGAGGATTTAAGAGGTAAAGCTCAGCACATTAGGGTGAGGTTAGTTCTTAGGGTGTAGAAGTTAATTGGTTGTTTGGTTGGTGGGAGGAGTAGAAGTTGACTGGTTGTTAAGTGGGGAGGATTTAAGAGGTATAGGTTTAGATGTAGTGAGTGTGGGTAGGAAATGGAGGTAGGGTAGGGGAGTAGAGACAGTCAGAGCATAGTGAGGGCGGACAGAGCATGGCTAAACCAGATCACAGCTAACTGCCAGAAACTATCTCAGAAACTGTAAGTAAAGCCTATGAAGCAAAATGTATTAGCAAGAAGTAATACTTCTGCAAATAAAAGTAATCAAATGGTGTAAAGTAGACGATTAAAAAGAGTAAAACACAAGATGAAATGTAGTATAGAAAAAGTGTGCTAGTAAGATCAAATGGTGTAAAGTAGATGATTAAAAGAAAAAGCACAAGATGAAATGCAGTATAGAAAAAAAAGTGTACTAGTAAGCACAGAGTGAACACAGGCAAGGAGAGAGAGGGAAAAATAAGAAATTAAGGGGAGGAAGGTACAAATAAGTAGAGGCAGGAGCAAACAGAAGGGGTGAGAGCAGTGGAAGGGTTCGGTGGTGTGCAGGTAGCCTAACAATATCTGAATAATTGCAGGAGAGTGTCTAAATGGTAGACATACATTAACTGACTACTGCAATTTGGCAGAACTGTAGTGTTTTTTTCATGCAGGATGTTAAAGGTGCCAAGCAGGAAGGAAGTGAGCTAGAGTTCTTGCCTGTTTTTTTTTAATTTTTCTTGACCAGGGCTTACAACCTAGTGGAAAAAGGGGAGAAAGAAGGATTAAATTAGATGAGTCAAATGGCCAAAAACTGTTAGACAAAAACAGATGTAAAGTAAGACACAAGAAGAAATAAAAAGGCAAGAAGTATACAAGTAAAGAGAGGGCTGTTATTACTATTGGTTAGTGAATAGACCACATAAGACTAATAAGGAAAGGAGGGGTATACGACTGGCAGGGTAGCTAGAAGTATATAAGGAAAAGAGTGAGGATATTAGGTAGTAAATACAGACATATTATTAAAGGTCATTCACAACAGCAAACACTTGTAACATCAGACATTGAAATGCAGTGCAAATGGTAAACATAAAGCAGTACTACAGATCCACCTTATCAAGTTAGAAAATAGTAACTGTAGAGATGACTTGCACCTATGTACACAACAATGTGTCACTAAACAGGATTTCTACAGATAATACATATACAAAAGAAAGGTTTAAATGTAGCCTTGCTTACTAAGCTAAAAAATGTCAGCAAAGAAACAAAACATAAACTAAAACACAAGGCAGAGGTGACTGGCATGTTTGTGTAGTACACACAGTCAAGAAAAGGGACAGCTATCAAAGCCACAACTCACTCCTGTAGGGAAACATTACTATCTAAAGTATATTACATCTAGCTGCCAGTCAATCATCAACTGTAGTGATATGAAAGACACCCACACACAGCAGTATATCACAACACTGCATATAAACTGAGTCACTTAAGTAAAACAGTTGGTGTATAAGTAAAAGTCACCGCAAATGCTGCTAAACTGAATACTGTGGAGTGAGGTTACAAGAGTTAGCTAAATATTTGTCCCATGAAACACTGAAAAAAAATACCTCCATCAAAACAATTTTCCAAAATTATAGCGAATTAGAGCAGAAATGGCTCAAGCACAGCACAGGAATGAAAAGAAAAAGCTAGTTAATCCAAAGAGCAAATGATGGCATTGAACAGCAGCACAGAGAGTTTAAATGTCACAAGGAATTATGGGCGTATGAACTGAAAGTAAAACAGCAGATTGTGCAGAAAGACTGCATATGGTAAATATCCACATGTGCTTAACCAGATCAGTGCTAATTGCCAGAAACTATCTCAGAAACTGTAAGTAAATTCTGTGAAGCAATATGTATTAGCAAGAAGCAATACTTCTGAAAATTAAAGTTATTAAATGGTGTAAAGTAGATGATTAAGAGGAATAACACAAGATGAAATGTATAAAAAAGGTATACTAGTAAGCACAGAGAAACACTGGCAAGGAGAGAGAGGGAAAAATAAGGAATTAAGGGGAGGAAGGTACAAATAAGTAGAGACAAGATTTATAGGTTCATAGGTTCATACTAGGCTATCTGCCCTAGGGCATTTATAAGCCTAGCCAGAGTGTGTTGGGCTTTCACCACCCATTTTAAATTAATTTTGCTATGCCCTTGTTCGAGGTTAGTATACTGTGTTTCTGTCTAACAGTGACACAGAAGTGATACCCGGGGTAAACCTACGATCTCCCATCCACTCATCAAGATTCCTCTTGAAGAGAGTCAATGAGGGACTCTGCCTAACCTGGACTGGGATTTTATTCCAGAGTGAAGGGAGCCTCTGGGTTATGAATCTGTCCCTCCAGCATGTCCTATTTATTTCAGTGCTGAGGTTCAAGTCTCTCGAGCGCATAGCTCGATGGGATTTGGATTTTCTGAGGTGCAGCATGTCCATTAATTCCGGGTTGGACATGGCTTTATACATCAGGCACAGATCGCCTCTGAGCAGGCGGTATGCCACTGAGTAGAGCTGGAGTTTCTTTAACCGGGCAGCATATGGCATCTGTTTGAGCCCTTTGATCCTCTTGGTGAGGTACTTTTGGGGTCTTTCCAGTTGCTGCAGGTGTCTGGTAAGGTACATCCCAAAGGGGCATTGTACTCAATTATGGGCCTGATGAGGGATGAGTAAAGAGGCACGATGACCTCCCCTGATCTAGATGTGAATCCCTTCATGATTAGGTGGGCTATATAAAATGATTTCTAACCACTTTGGCCACGTGGTTGTCAAATGAGAGATTGCTATCAACTTGGGTCCCCAGGTCCCTAATTACTTCTTCCGTACTTAATGGATTACCACCTATGTGGTAATTTGTGGGCACTTTGTTTTTGCCAAAGGGGATGACTATACACTTTTTGGCATTTAGCTTGAGGCCATGGCTCTGGCACCAGTTGTCTGTTTCTATGAGGCCCTTTTGGAGGATGCTTGTGTCAGCTGGAGAGTTGATTATGGTGCCCAGTTTGCAGTCATCTGTGAATTCGGTCAGCGACAGTCCTTCCGTGTTGGCCTGTACCTCCAAGAAATATATACCGAACAAGAGAGGTCCCAGGACTGAGCCTTGTGGGACGCCACTTGTAACTGGTTTGGAGTCTGACATGGCTCCAGCAATTCTAACCATGTGGGTTCTGTCCTTGAGCCAGTTTGCAACCCATCTAGTGACAAAGGGGTTTATATTTAAGCTGGTGAGCTTATCTATAATGCCCGAGTGGGGTATTGTATCGAAGGCTTTTGCGAGGTCCAGGTAGGCTGTGTGGACCACCTTCCCCTCATCAATGACCTTGGTGACTGTTTCAAAGAAATCGACCAGGTTTAAGAGGCAGGATCTTCCCTTAACAAAGCCGAACTGGGTAGGATCCAGTGTCTGTAGGTCCCCAATATCTTTATTTATGAGGTCCATGATGATCCTTTCCATAGCTTTGCAGACCAAGCTAGTCAGGCTTATGGGGTACGCCAGTCTTTGGGTACATATCCTGTAGTAAGGCTGAGATTGAACAGTAGTTTTATGTTTGGGTTTAGCTCTTCTTGGAGTTCATGTAGGATGCAGCCTGAGACACCGTCTGGTCCCATTGATGCCGTGTTTTTTGCTTTGGAGAGGGCAGCTCTTACCTGAGCATTGAGATGTCAGGGGGGCAGCACTCTGCTGGGATAGATATTTGCCCTTTTGGTGGGGGGGGGGGAGTTTGCGCTGAACCTGTCAGCTAGGATGTTGGCAATGTCTGTGGGATCGGCGTATTTGTTGTCATTTTGGACTAATTCTGAGCATATCTGGGAATTCCCACCCAGGTTCCTAACATAACTAAAGAAAGCCTTGTGATTATCCTTAGTGTCCTGTGCAATTTTTCTCTCAAAGCTGGCCTTAGACGATTTTATGAGTGCCCGTAGTTTTTTGCTAATACTGATCAGAGATGCCTTCCCTTTTTGGGATTTTGCTCTGTCATGTAGTAGCTTCCTCCTTCTATTGTATAGTTTGTTTATGGCTGGGGTCCACCAGACAGGACGCCTGCCTTTGGAGGATTGGGTCTTGGTTTTATTTGGGATTGTGATGATCCATGCATTCCTGAAGGTGTTCATAGAATGCGTTTATAAAGGATTCTGTGGTCTGGGCTGTATTTTCCACAGGCCCGGGGGCTTTGAAGGATTCCACCTCGATTTTGAGGAGTGTGAAATTTGCTTTAGAGAAGTTTTTCACTGTGGTTTTCTGGGCAGGGGGTGGGGTTGGGATGTGAATATCCAGTGAGATTAGTTTATGGTCTGATCTTACCAGTGAGGGATACACTTCTGGTCTGGAGCATAGAGTCCCCATGTTGGTGATGAACAGGTCCAGTATGTTTTCCCCTCTTGTGGGAGTGGTAACAAGTTGTTCCATAGCATTTGAGTTTATAAATTCTAGGAACCTTTGGGCTAGGGTGTTGGAGCTAGAGTAATGCTCCCAGTCTATGTTTGGGTAGTTGAAGTCGCCCAATATAATGGTGTTTGGAGAGACCTTCATATTTTCCAGTGTTCTCAGGAAGGCCGAGTGGGGTTCCTGGGTTTGGGAGGGTGGTCTGTAGCAGGCTATAAACTGGAAGGCAGTTTTGAACACTGTTAGTTGCACATGGATAGTCTCTGATGCTTCGTGCTGTGCCACCAACCTGGAGGTGTGGGTATCTTTGACGAATATTGATACTCCCCCTCCTTTTGTGGTTCGGTCCAAGTTTGGGGCCGAAAAGCAAGGTATGAGGTATAACCTGGTAGTGCTGGGGTGCTCTCGGGAGCCTTGAACCAGGTTTCTGTTACTGCACAGATGTCGATGTTTTCCATGCTAAGAAGACTTTCGAGTGCATGCATCTTGAGGTTTAGACTTCTGGCGTTGAGTAGCATTACTCTTAGTTTCTTATCCCTTGTGATACCTATGGAGGTGCGTTTGTCTTTTGAGCCTTCCCTAAAAAAGACACTATGGGGGTAGCAAGAGCCTTTGCCAATATCCGAAAGCCCAGGGGTGACAGGTGCAAGCCTTCCCTAGCGAAGCATCGTGGCTTGTCGAGCATGTCATCCTAGGCTGACAGGCATTGGATCCCCTTTGAATGACACCAATACTTAAGCCAATTGTTGAAATTGATCATCTTGACTTCATATTGTGGCATCTTTCTTGGTGAGGGTAAGATGCTACTCAAGGTCAGGGTCATCCCGGCCTGGGCTACATGCTCAGAGAGCTCCTCTATGTCTCTTTTCATGTAGTCAAGGGAGGTACGTCTCAGGTCATTCACACCAGCATGGACAATGACTGAGTCATATTTGTACTTGCCTTGGAGTGACCTGAGTGCTTGTGTTATGTGGCGGATCCTAGCGCTCGACAGGCAGCTCACCGTGACCTTCTCCTTGTTCAGCCTGGTGAGCGGGACGTCACTGTGCCTGACGATAGAGTCACCTATTATAAGTGTATCAGGTGTGTTGTTTAGCCTTAAGGGCTGTGACTGTTTGGCACACTGGCTTTGTGAGCTATGTGTTGCATGTGTTTTGTTTTGGGGTAGCGGTTGCTTGGGTGTCTGCTTTGGAGGTCTCTGCTGCTTAGGCAGATTTTTATTTAGAGCCTCCGTGTATGTTTTTGTGTGTTTATGTGTTTGGTTTGCTGTCATGGTAGGTCTATGTGAGACTGGAATTGTAGTGAGTGTGGTTTCCTTCTCCTCCTGACTGGTTATGCCAGTACTGAGTTGAGAGAGCTTAGCCTCCAGTTTGGCTATATGGTTGCATCTCTCACATGTGTTGGAATTTGTTGGGAGGAGGAGAGGGTTGTCTGTGTACATAAGGCAGTTGTAACATTGCCTCAAGATTCCCAGATTCACCACTGGACCGGAGAGGAGATTGACAACTGACCTTTGGACATGCTAGAATAGTATTGGGAATTCCTTTATAATTGAAAAAAGGGCCAATGGGGAACAAGGTACTCAAGGGGAGTTTGTGAGGGTGTAGTGCTTTTAATTTTTTAGTGCTGACTTATATAATTGCTTTAGTGAGCAAGTGCCAGGTAACTTAAATGCAAAAACGACAAACAGTAACTTTCTTTCAAGTGAAACAAGGAAATAAGTACAGTAAGCAATGCAGATATCACTAGGGATCCACAGAAGCGCTGAAAAGCCACATTTTAGGTGAAATTAGCATTTCAGGGAAATAACAAGCAAACAAACAACAAGCATACAAACAAAGATAGATTCAGCAGGCCTGGATCTAGTCTATGCTACAGCAAACAAGGTGTACCAATTTCAGTAAGAAACAGTTCAAATATGCAGGCACTATAAGCCTTTAACCAGAAATCCCCAGCTCAGAAGGGCAGAGTCCAGCCTCTCCTCCCACAAGAGTGCAGACCACGAACCTTCTTAATGTAAAATAACTGGCCTGAAGCCCAAGTGCTTAAACCAGAACTAATACACTTTTAGAATAACAGACACTGAGCCCTCAATCAGCAGTTCCCAACTTAGAAGGATGTAAGCTACCTGTCCTGCCACCACAGTGAAGGCCACAAACCTTCCTAATGTAAAACAACTGGTCTGAAGCCCAAGTGCTTAATCCAAAAGACTTAGAATGATAGCTACACTTTAATCAAGTTACTACCAAGCAGTAATAAATACAATTGAATACTTTAAAGAATGCCTGGATTAGTGCTCAAGTTATACAAACAGTGCAGACCACAAACCTTCTTAATGTAAAACAACTGGTCTGAAGTCCAAGTGCTTAAACTAAAAGGCTTAGAATGAGTTACACCAAGCAGTAATAAATACAACTGAGTACTTTTAAGATGACGCAAAATCAAAATAAAGTAGGAAGAAACACAAATACAGTAAAAGCAGATAATTTTTTTTTTTTTTTTTTTTTTAGTGGAAAGAGAGAAAGGAGTAGCAGAAACTAAGCTGATTGGCCTGGAGCAAACAGAAGGAGTGAGAGCAGTGGAAGGGGTCAGTGGTGTGCATGTAGCCTAGCAATATCTGAATAATTACAGGAGAGTGTCTAAATGATAGACATACATTAACTGACTACTGCAGTTTGGCAGAGCCATAGTGGCTTTTTCATACAGGAGCTTAAATGTGCAAAGGTGGAAGGAAGTGAATTAGAGTTCTTGTCTTTTTTTATTTTTCTTGACCAGGGCTTACAACCTTCATCAAAACAATTTTCCAAAATTACAGTGAATTAGAGCAGAAACAGCTCAAGCACACCACTGGAATGAGAAAGAGAAACCCAGTTAATCAAAAGAGCAAAAGAATTTGAGAATAAACGTGATAATACATAGTTAAATGAATCCACAACTGTCAATATTAGTGCCTCAGCCCTCATACACATAATTAATATCAGCTACACCATGTCAAGTGTTATAAGTAAGAGGAACTATAATGAGAAGTGGGACAGCAATAAAAGTGTATGGAATATGCTGTAGTTGAACCCAAGACCGTGTGTGTGGCAGTCCTAAACTTACACCTGTCGCCATAAGAAGGTTGAAAAAACATCTGTCTGTGTTGCAGTTCACTGCTATAATCTGCAATGTCACAACAATAAAACAAAGAGTGCACACCCTGTACTAAAACCCAGGACCATCTGAACTCCACCCCTACACTTACACCTGCTGCCACTGGAATTGTTACATGATATTTCCTATTTTGCTAATCATTCTTAAGGTCTCGTTGTTAACCATTGTGCAACATTGCTTACAGGGCTTGCATAAACACTGGACCCCACCCAGTCTGGGTTTGTGAAGAGCCGATCCTGTCTCCTGAACCTGATTGACTTATTTGAATCAGTCTCCAGAGCTGTGGATGAGGGTAAGGTGGTCCGCACAGCCTATCTGGACCTTGCCAAGGCCTTTGACACCATCCCCTACTCTGGAATCATAGATAAACTTACTAAGCTGGACATAAATCCCTACATCACTTGATGGGTTACCAACTGGCTTACTGACAGAACCCAGACTGTAAAAGTAGCCAACTCCAAATCCAGCTAGAGATAAGTGACAAGTGGAGTACCTCAGGGTTCAGTCCTGTGACCGCTCTTGTTTGGCATCTAATTCTCTGAAGTACAGACCAACACTAAGGGAGTCTGGCTAACAAAGTTCGCAGATAACTGCAAACTGGGTGCCATTATTGAATCCCCAAATGATGTGGGTATTCTACAAAAGGACCTTACAGAAACAGATGCTTGTTGCCAGAGCCATGGGCTCAAGCTTAATGCCAAGAAATGTATAGTTATCCCCTTTGGGAAAAAACATGTACCCATGAATTACCACATAGGTGGCAGTATACTAAACACCGAAAGTGTGATGAGAGACTTAGGGACACAGGTGGACAGTGGTCTCACCTTTAATAATCACATTGCCACAACAGTCAGGAAATCCTTCTATGTGGCACACCTCATTACTAAGGGCTTTTCATCTAGAAAAAAGGAGGTCATTGTCCCACTGTACTCATCCCTCATTAGACACATTATAGAGTAAAACACCCCATTTGGTATGTACCTCAAAAGACATCTGCAACAGCTAGCATGGCTGCAGAAATACCTCACTAAAAGAATCACAGGCCTAAAGCAGATGCCCTATGCTGACTGTCTAAAAAAACTCCAGCTATACTCTGTGGCATATCATCTACTCAGAGGCAATTTCTGCTTAAAATACAAGGCCATGTCAAACCCTGAGCTGTTAGACATGCTCCACTTAAAGAAATCCCAATCCCGCAGAGCCACAAGCTCCAGGGATCTAAACCTTAGGTTCCTTACCCAGAGACTCCCCATACTTTGGAATAGACTGCCCATACATGTCAAGCAGTACACCTCCTTGGCCCTCTTCAAAAGGAACATTGACGATTGGATGGGAGATAGTTAATTCACCCTGGGGATCACGTCAGTCTCCCTGCTAGACAGGGGTCCAGGGAAGTAAATATTGTGGGAAGAAATATCCAGGGAATTGTTATGGCTAAGCTTGTATAGGCCCTAGGGCCAATAGCCTAGTACCAACCTATGAACCCATAATATTAATTGAATGAATCCAGTTTCTGTCTGGGTCCTGTCTGGCCAGTTGTCCAGTTTGCACTAAGCAGCACATTGCACAAACAGAGCCCCCCCCAATAAATAAATAAATAAAAATGCAAAAAAGGCAGAAGTACTTGAAATGAGGAAAAGCAGTCTATGACATACACACTACAAAATGTTAGTGCACATGAGATATTTCTACATAGGTCTAGATTTGAACTCTCACTCCAATGCACCCTCAGAACACAGGATGGGTGCTTTATCTTATCCCTCTTTGCCACAAAATAGCTTTGCAGTACAGAACATAACTCAATATGCTCACAACCAACTGCAACAGCATCTACAGTGATATGAAACCATACAAGTGTTAATTGTACATTTGTTATTTTTGGCTGTAGTGCACCTAGTGATCACACAACCTGTCATAATTATTGCTTATAAATATACAGCTGTCTTACATTTGTGTGTTTCTTTGGCTATTCTTCATTTATCTGAGCAGTAGTCAGAGATGTGCAGTGTGCAAGCCATTCTATATCATTGGCCTTAAGATGTGTGAGGATATTAAGTGGAAATAATATAATATGCAGTTGCCAACAAATGAAGGGCAGGTTGGATGTTAAGGAATGCAACCTATGACTTAAGTGCTACTTACTTACATTTCCAACCTTTCGTCTAACACTTTGTAGGAAATAATATCATATGCAGTTGCCAACAAATGAAGGGCAGGTTAGATGTTAAGAAACACACATTTATTTCCAGCCTTACATCCAACACTTTGTAGATCTAACCTGACAACAAACACAGTGGAAGTAAGGAAGCCTGCTGTGTTTTCCTTCTCCCAACCACTAATCAGTAACATTTGTAATCCATTAAAAACAAACACTGGGGAAGTACCTGCACTATGTTTACATCTCCTACACAGATCCAACTTTTTGAGGTTCAGCAATTCTAATGAGTTTACACCTCATTTGCATATTAACCATGCTAACAGCCCTGAATCTAAACCATAAAGGCAACCATGTAGCTAGGCAAACTGATGGTGGGGACACTTATTTATGTTGAAAAGACTGCACATAACACTATTTCTTCAGGATATATCTGTACAGAGAGGTACTGAACTTCAGAAGGTATGCTTTCATTTGATCAGCTGTATACTGCATATGCTGGAATGTATTTAAGAAATAAATGATAAATATCATCCACAAGATTAAATGCTCCAAAAACAATCCAAAATGAGTAAAAATGTAAAGAGCAACAAATAAACAGGCCAGGTAAAAGCCAAACTCTTTAATAAAATCTCTGAAGAGATTTTATTAAAAGGTTTGGCTTTTACTTGGCCTGTTGGTTTGTTGCTCTTTACATTTTTACTCATTTTGTATTTAAGAAGTATCTGAAGCATAGGCTTTTACATTTTATATCTATGTATTAGTTAAACATTTACTGATAGCATGGGCATATTTGCCAAGCCATTACAGTGGTATACATGATTGTCAATACATGAAAATAGAATGCTATGTGATAAATATGCACAAATGTTTTGGGGCAGTTCCTTTGATAGAACTTTTAGCATTTCAAAGAGTGTTTATTAGCGAATTGTGTCATTTTCCTGTTCTTTTTTTTTGGGGGGGGGGCATAGGTGAGTTGCTGTTATGGCACAAACAAGGATATGTTGCTCTATTAGTGTGATACAAGGATATGACATGCAGTCCTATTATTGCACAATACACTCCAGGTTCATGACTTACCTTGTAAATGCAGCAGTTGACATGGTTCAATCCATGTAGACTCCTTTCCATGGCTGTATTCCAAAGGTTGTGGAATACACAGGACAAACCAGCACAGAGTCTACACAGATGCTTTATAGCTTATTGAATAGCTAAACCATGTTGGACTGGTTAATTAGCATATGATTTAGCTGCGTATGCTGTAATTAACATGCCACAGTGTTTACCTAGTTTACGCGGGGGTGCACGTCACTACACATCACTTACTGAATCTAAAACTTTCTGCAGCCATGTGACCATCACTCCAAAACATCCACATGATGAAAAATGACCATGTAGGCTTTACTGAAGTCACCTGTATGTCTTGACTTTCAACATGGCTGCACATTGAGTAACAACTTAATTCTAGCTCTTCCAGCATGAAACAGTCACTTAGCATAAAAAAAAATGGAACTAAATTTTTGGGTAAATTTCAGTAACCAGGCTAGTAAGTGCATGGCCCAAATGTGAGGAAAAAAGAAATACAGAGGAGCTGAAGGAAAATCAGCTACAAAAGGTGACGATGAAACACTGACTGGGAAAAGTGCTGCAACTGTTCAACAAAAAGCAGTGCAAGTTGCAGACTCGACTTCCAGTAACCAAGAGGAAAGTATAAGGCAACTGCATACAGACCTGATAAAAATAAATGAAACACTGAAGGAGTACAA
>NC_056725.1:641138473-641247907 GCF_019279795.1 Protopterus annectens
TTTTTTTTTGGGCATCATTCTTGGTGAAGGTAGGATACTGCTCAAGGTCAGGGTCATACCTGCCTGGGCTACATAATCAGAGAGCTCCTCAATGTCTCTTTTCATGTAGTCCAAGGAGGTTCGTCTCAGGTCGTTTACTCCAGCGTGGACAATGACTGAGTCGTATTTGTACCTGCTGTTGAGAGACCTGAGTGCTTGCGTTATGTGGCGGATTCTAGCGCCCGACAGGCAGCTTACTGTGACCTTCTCCTTACTCAGTCTGGTGGCGGGACGTCAGTGTGTCTGACTATGGAGTCACCAATGACTAGTGTGTCTGGCATTGTGTTTGGCCTTAAGGGCTGTGACTGTTTGACACTCTGACTGTGAGGTCTATGTGTTGCAGGTGTTGTGTTCTGAGGTGGTGGTTGTTTGGGTGTCTGCTTTGGTGGCCTCTGCTGTTTTGGTAGATTTTTGATCAGAGCCGCCGAGTATGTCTTTGTGTGTTTATGTGTATGATTTGAGGTTGTGATGGTACTATGTGAGACTGGGTCTATAGTGTGTGTGGTAACCTTCTCCTCCTGACTGGTCTTGCCAGTCCTATGTTGAGAGAGCTCAGCCTCCAGTTTGGCTGTATAGTTGCATCTCTCGCATGTATTTGTGTTTTGTGGGAGGAGGAGAGGGTTGTCTGTGTACATGAGGCAATTGTAACACACATTGCACATGTGATAGATATGGGACAATGGCTAGTCGGGCATCATTCGCAGGTAAGGTTATCGGCTGCAGTATGTACGTGCTGGGTTTACTAGCTGAATCCGACACCCATTACGCCACCGCGAGGGGCATCAGTGACACATTAGTGATCCAGATAGTTGATACTACATTTACCATATGGCCATCACACCATGTTTGATAGGGATGATGTGTGCAGCTATGTGGACAGGGCTGCATGGTATGACGGGAGTATGTCACAGGTATGGCACAGGGATCTGTCCAGCATGTGGCCATCCTAGTCATAGGACGGTGGTTGTCCATGACGTATGTCTTTCAGATCAGGCTATGGACATGTAGCATGTCCAACAGCTTAGTGTGGCATATGTCTGTCTGCAAGGTGGATAGCATGCTGCATACTGGAGGTGAGTATTCTGGAGGCTGCTATCGGACATCCATGCATGGGCCCTACCCCTGGAGGGTGATATGTGTTCCAATATTGGTCACATGAGTGCTGTGTATGGCTGTCCAATGATCTCCGTGCTCATGGATACCACCCTGTCATGTCATGGGTACCTCTGATGACTACCTAAAGGGCCAGGGAGACGTCTCCAGCTCAGGGAGGTGTTGTGCACTACACCATCCCTAACACAGTGTCCATAATTTTGACCACAACCTAGGTGTTACATACTGGGTACAGGGGTATTTCCCTAGTGGTGTCATTGCTCACATCATCCACCAGAATGTGCACATGTCACACACCTCACACACACAGCCCATTCTGTATGTTGTTCACAACACTGTGACAACTATTGCCCATAGGTCATGGCCATTCACATCCTCACATACACAGCTGGCTGACATTTGTCTGTGTGGTATGGCCTACAATGCGGGTGGGGTACGACACATTACCCTGGTTTACTGTAGGTGACACCATGTGATATGCACATATCACTGTAGCACGTTTAGTAGTTGTGAGTCTGTCAACAGGCCACTAGTGGAACACTCCTGTGACATACCAAGGCATTTGTAGTCAAACATCCGTACTGTCTTGTACATCTGTACAGCTAACATCTGCATTAATAATGGTCGTGGACCAGCAGAACATACCCGGCACTGTTCTAATGCAGTGTCGCCAATCATGACTGTCGTCAACACTTGTGAATTGATATTATCCAACACCCTCTCTGTACTGTATGGGCATGCTCGGCACTTGTTCAGAGCTTCTTGGCACTTTATGAGCTACTGCTTAGTTTAGCACCCATTTCACACCAGTCCTCACAGGTAGACTGTCTGTCCATACATTTCCAGGTTGCTTACAGTACAACAGCTGTTGTACACACATCACTCAGATATCTCGTGAGACATGGTGGTCCAGCTGGCACGTACCACTTATATACAGGCATGTCCAAGTGGCACGTACCACTGCTATTGCCTGTCACTATGATGACTATGTTGTACATGTGGCAATAGAGCTATTCTCATGTACACAGTCAGTGCACACCTCCCAACATAAAACAGTGCAGCCTGTGGGGGATGCACATATGCAGCCCTGCTGGGAGTTATACTGCCACCAACCCTGACTGCACCTGACAGTCATGTGGGGATATGCAACATTCGCAACACACCCCACTCATCACATAGTTCCACATGATCCCCACCACAGGCCACACATATGGAGACACCTTGTACAGTACCCCTCCATACTTTGTGTGGGCACCAATGGCAGCCCACATCACCAAACACAACCACACCAACCTATAGCTCACAGACACATGTGCCCATCACATACAGCCAATAGGGTGTCGTAATATACACAACACACCTGTCATAGGTGACTGTCGGTGGTCACACTGCTGTTCCACTCAGCAGGCTACACAAGGCGATAGTTACTTACATCATACCTTCAAGTAACTGGTTCTGCAACATAACCTATGCACACATGCCACAACGCAGCAGGTACGATGTGACTGTCATTTTCCATGTTTGTGTGACTGAAGTTGTATCTCAGGGCACAGACTACATGTGCAGGGACATGCAGTAGCCCACCAGTGTTGTAGCCCTGATGGTGTGGTCCAAGCCCTGGGGAGCATTTTACGGTCATCTGGACCTGTTACCACTGTACAACGAGTGACTGTGTCACTCCCAACAGTTGTCCATGCTTCTGCTGTCATTCCACAGGCATCTGGTATACGTCCACTTTGACAGACCTGGTCAAACATGATGCTGTGGCACAGTTGACCTGCACCTGTCAGCTGTGGGTGTACGGATCACATGTTGGACTCTTGCTGCTTTTATACTGCCTGTCTTGCACAGTGTCCAATAACAGTCACCAGCAGACCCGGAACTGGCTAGCGAAACATGTGGTTATGTAACAATGCCTGACATCATCCTCTGTGATGCACGCAGGCAAGGCACACCTGATACTGCACCACTTCAATATCTGTGCTGTGACTCGGACCTTCCTCTTGGCTCTGCAAAGTAGACCTGCAATGACTAGTTATAGACAGACCGTTCCTCTCAGGCACATACCTGGACTGGCACACCCAAGGCTGAGTTGTCCCCATATTCCACTATGTTGTACACACATCCCAGCTGGTTATTCCGCACAATGCATCACAGGTGCTCCATGTGCAAATAACTGTGTCTGGAACTGCTATGCACAGTATTACCACAACAAAACCCACGGCTACCACACCTCATTTCATGGTGTACTGGACAGTTGGGCTCATACTGCTCCTACTGATGTGAGACTGACAGTAGCCCACACTTAACTGTGATAGCCGCACATGTGCCGACACATTCGGCGTACACTGTCTGTGAGTCATAATCTCCACTTGGCTGGTTCAACCAATACACACCACCTCCAAGACCAACAGTATCGTTGACATGGACACTACCAACATGTGACTGCTGCTCCACACCTGGGGTTATCCCCTCATTGGTGGTATCCGAACATATACTACTCACCCTTGTTAGCCATATACCAGCACCACACACTTCATGGCATACACAGTAGATGAGTACTACAACACCTACTACAGATGCCATTTGACAGAGGTAGTTGACGTCGTGACACACGTGCAGGTGGACAATGCACATACAAACGCAGAGACATACCCCAGTGCACTTCATTAGCATGTACACGACAATATAGACCATGCTATGCCACACAGAGCCATGATGGTACACACCAGATATAAGATGCCACTCTAGGGGTGCTGTTCCATGGACATACTTTACAACAACAGGTGGGGGCTGTTGCACAGTGGTGTATATTCCCATGGGAGAGGTATGTCACTGGTCGGCCTCTGTAGGGCCATGGCATCCCTCATCACATACTCCATAACTAGCGACGTACACATTACTGCAACACATTCCGAGATGTACCACCAGGCATTATGGTGGTATGTCAGTAGTTTTATGCAATACCCATATCTGCTCACACATACAACTGTCACTCTGAAACATAACAGTAACAGGTGATGTTGGCAACATGCTGTCGGATGGCTTCAATGCTAACATTACACCCTGTCACTCCCTACGGGGCCACATTCCTAGCAGGAACATTGCTGTGTACCTGCGGTCACACCTACACAGTACTAACCTGCACTCTGTTTGTCCTAGGACACTGGCCCCTTGTCACCCTACAACATTCCAGGCTGTGATGTCCACAGACCTCTGAATGACATGTCTCCCCACTGGGACACCATATTCAGTAATAGCCTTGTACCAGACATTGTGGCCCCTGACTGGCACACAGCGACCGTTACAGTCCACACAGCTGGCGCCACAATGCACGACTGGGACTATTTTCCTACACACCTCACTGGACTGTTCTGCATGGCTATAGGGCACATCATCATGGACATCATTCGCTGAGTCTTTGTTGTGCTCCTGTCCTTTGATACCAGCTGGGTTGGTGTTGTTGGGGCCACAGCATGCCCCACACCTGTTCAGACACCTTTCATAAGGGTGCTAGAGTAGTTGACGATGACACTGGGGTCCACACAGCCTACATTGTCCTCTTGCTGCCTTTCAGCACCGTTCTCCATTCTGGTATTGACAACATACACATCGACCTGCACATCAACACATATGTCTCAGGATGTTATGCACAGTGGATGATGGACGGGACACACACACTGAGGGTGGCATACCATATCACATACTGCATTCCAGTTACACGTGGCATAACCACAGTCCTCAGTCATGGGGCCCTCATGTTCAGTATATGCTTCCCTGAGGTACAGGCTACCACTGAGGGGACTTCCCTGCCTAGCTGTACAGACCACTGCATACCAAGCGCCATTGTTGATCCACCAGCTGTTGCAGACCCCATCCATACAGGTGTCACTGTGACGGATACCTGATATGAGCATCATGGCCTCAACCTGCATGACAGTTGGTATGAACATCACCTTTGCAGTACACCATCCACCCACTGGTTATCACATAGGTGTTACTCCCCTACATACATTTCACATTGTACGTGTTCATACTAAACATGTATGTTGCACACACTCCTGTGATTACCACATTGCCACTGTGGCGTGGATATCCTATGTGTCCAAACTTGTCTGTACTGGGTGTGTAGCTGGTACATAGGCACCCATTGTACCTCTGCACACCGGACTTATACACACATCCATGGGTACAACATCCCGCTTATGGTGTACCTTTGACAACAGCTACAGCTTTACATAACTCAACATTAGAACGCCATGACGTTTACTGAGCTATGACGGTTAACGTTCATGGCTGCAGTACAGACACCACGTCTGTACACATTTGCGGGCTACATACTCAGGGGTGACGTCTGCTGCATACACAGGGCCCATGTCTGCAAATATGTTATTGGATGTGCTCCGCATACGCGACATAAACAATAGCCACTGTGAGCATGATGCCCATGGATATGTGCACACACGTGACAGTGTGTGGGATTTGCTTGGTGGTTGCATTCCCAGTCCGGACACTCACCATGCTTTGGGACAAGATTCCTATTTACATCACGCATGGATAGTCAGTAGCAGTGTTCATGTGATACCTTACTTGGTGGATGGTGGACACATGTACACCAAGGATCACTGCATTGGCTGTACTGTGCAGAGATGCAGGTTACACATGGCTCTTCTGTTCAAAGGACACTACCCTAGAGAGGTGCACTGGTATGCACACTGTAGTTATTGTTACACATACACTTGCCAGACTGCATGGTACCCCACTATGAATCTGTGGAGCTGTTACATGTCCTTTGTGCATGGTTACTGGAATAGCCCTTCCATTTAGATTAGCTATCACACTATTACCATGTCCCGTGACTACAGGCCATATGACTCCTGCTATTGTACACGCCAGTCATGTTCTTGTTTGTCTGTCACATCTCTTCTGCTATTCTAGTATGGGATTAATGTTTGCGTCCTTTGCAAATGCACAGAGTGGATTACATTATTTATGTCATCATAACTGTTTATACATAACTTAATTACATAGTACTCACATCACTATACGATACCTTTGGTATGCATCATATGCCTGTTCTCCTGTGTAGCATATCTGACATATTAATCTACTGTACTATACATTACACATATGTTACATGGTATCCCATAATTCATAGCATACTTGCACAGCGGGATCACTTTAGACATGTCATTGACGTTATATGCCAATACACGTCTACTGTTACAGTATATACATATAATACTATCCCCTGCTATGGCACGTACTTGTTGGACGTACCCTGCCACGGCCGGCGGGTCATCTGACATTGTTCTGTTTAAAGCCATCATGTTGCATCCCTTGTGGTGTCTATGCTGTTTACCTTGTGGCCCACTGCTGGACGCACAATTTCTACAAGCGTTACTACGATCAGCAAGACATCACTACATAAATACCATTTCCCACTTTATGTATGGCAGACTCTTTTAATTACTGCAAACCAGGCTATGCATACACTGACATAACTTAATACAGAACATACTTGTACATACCTTGATATCGTTACAGTATTTCGTCTTTATCTTGCTGTTCTGTATCACTCTTTGCACTTTTTTACGGTATGAGCATACATTTGAATGTCTGGCAAGTCATCCCTATATACGTCGATACCTGCAACATGTGGTTTACTGCCGCCAGTTGGTGTGCCGGTGTGACTAATTACGTGCACTTCAGCTGTGCAGCTACTCCATTCACCAATTACGCGTCAACAGTGGTGTATAACTGAATTCTCCACTTGGGCATTGGCCATTTGCCCTGCCTTCGGGGAGACAGCCTGTATTGTGTTTTGTTGTGTGTAATTGCAACTGCTATGTGTAGAGCCGTGTGTATTTCAGAGTCATGTCCCCCGTGGATTGTGTGTGTTGGCTTGTGTATGTGGTTATACCTGTGACTGTACCTGTCATCCCACCCGTCTGATAATGGACTATTGTAAACACCTGTACCATCGCCGTTTGTTCCGTTATATGACAGATACAATTTTGCATGGCACCTTTAAATGTGTCTCTCAAAAGGTATGTTAATGGTTCAGTGGCTGTAATTGACTAACTGGATGTTTGTGCTGTGATTACAGTCTGTATTGCTATTGTTTCCAGTGTGGGGGATGTAGGCGGGTGTACTTAGCATTTACGGTTTTGTGGGGCTTGCATTTCTACGTAGTCCATATATATATGTGTGTGGACCCCTTCCCTAATTACAGTGCTATCACTTACTACACTTCTGTTATGGGTGTTTACTTTGGGCCGTTGTTAATTGGTTTCTATATGGTATGCAGGTGAGATTGATACTTTCATACCTCCGGATGTTCGGCGATATGTGCAGGGATATTTCTAAATGACCGCTATCTCATGTATGTGTGCCCCAGATATTTGCAGTCATTGCAGTGGTGTTGGTGTCACACCCTCTGTGGCATGGCTTGCCACCTTTTCATATGGCCATAGTTAGACACTTGCGGGTCACACAGTGGTGTTTACAGCCTGACATATAGGCACGGTCAGTACACAGGATGGCACATACTTTCATCTTCATTACATACCAATTGTTCTTGGACCTTGCCTATGTATCCGTTTGCATGTAACATTTCCATTTCTTACATACAGGCATGAGTATTTCCTACAACTATTGCATAATATTTGGGTTCATACTAATGCCCTACACTCTCGAACAGTTGCCCTTTGTAATGTTTCATGTCAGGACACACATGCCCAGGGAGGGGCTGTCCCTCCCAATGTGGGACAGGTGGTTACAGCATGCCTACGGCTGGCTATACCTGCACCTACCATTATCATCTACCTCCGAGTTGCCACCTACAGACGCACAATGTGGACACACACACACACATTACAGTCACACGGAAACACACATGGCACCCTCAACACACACATACATAGGCTACATCACTCTTAACCACAGTTGTACACGTTACCCACGTGGACCGCACCGCTGGCAGAGGTGACTACATGTCCTTACTATCGTCATATTGCTCGCGGTTCTACTGTTCCAGTACTGTGTTCTTTCTGTCTTTCAGCCTCCTGGTTACGCATGTCGGTGTGTGACACGTTCCATACTTGGTGGTATCCTATTTATTTGTACCTCAAATGTGTTTTGAATGACGTTGACCTATCTATATATTTGCAGATGTCAGTGACTCCTTTTATATCGACATATCTCACACTATCGCCCTTTTGATCGGTATTATATATGTGTAGATATATATATATATATATATATATATATATATATATATATATGTATATATGTGTGTATATATATATATATATATATATATATATATATCTATATATATATCTATATATATATATATATATATATATATATATATATATATCTGTGTATGTGTGTGTATATATATATATATATATATATATATATATATATATATA
This sequence comes from Protopterus annectens, assembly GCF_019279795.1. NCBI lineage: Eukaryota > Metazoa > Chordata > Ceratodontiformes > Protopteridae > Protopterus > Protopterus annectens. Next base: position 641,147,065 of record NC_056725.1, read on the forward strand.
TATATATACATATGTGTGTGTGTGTATTTATATATACACATATCTCAGACAGGGGTGGTGACAGGCACGCTACACCTTTCATTGTGTGTTTGCCAGTGTAAATTGTGTTTCCTGGACTCCGCACATTTGTGTCTGTACCTGTTACATTACACACCTGTCATGGGTTAAGAGTGCCTCCCGTCCCACTTTGCGAGGGACAGTCACTCTTTCTGCAGATGTGTCCTGCGACATATATGTGAACATAGCCAATGTCCTGTGACTGTGGGACAAACATATTCCCTGTAGTTTATGTAATAGTTGCGTATCCGACCCACCTACATGTTACAGGACATGGAACACGTACCTGCAACCATTACTAGAATAAACATTTTATCAATGCAAAACACTGACGTTCTGGTTGTCGTACTGGCCGGGTGTATGTGTCGGCCTGCAGACATCTGGCGTATGTCCCACATTGGTCTTTTGCAATGTGGCAACCCTGCCGTACATATATCTTGGCTAGCAATAATGTTGGGTGATTGTATACACGATTGCCTGTTCCACTCCTGGCAGTGGTCGTTTTACCCTTCAGAGCAGGCGCTATTTGTTCAGGGGTGACTAATGCTGGTTTCACCTGTTCTGTACATCATTGATGGTGACCTGCGCAGTGGTCAGTGAAGCTTAGCCCTGTTTTGCACATATCCGTATAGTCGTAGTTAAACATCGCTTACCAGCTGTGGGCAACGCTTATTCCCGCTAACGTGTGCTACACATATTCTGATGACCTGCATCTGGAATGCCTTACCCGTGCTGTCGGGATTACGTCACATCCCTTGCAGGACGTGGGACCAGGAACATGCCCGACAGTCACTGCATGTACCACTTGGACATCTGGGTGTTGTACACGTATCATGTCATTTTGTATGTGAAGTACACTACAGCAGTTACTCCTCACTACACTCACATGGATAATTCCGTTAGTTTACAAATTTATGGGTCCAGTTAATAGTATGTCCACGTGATGTTTACTGGCTGTACTCTGGCATTGGGTATGTATATCACAATTAGCTACACCCGCTGATGTGCTACACCTTCATCCGACCGTGGATGCAGCATGCTGGTGTGACAAATGCCTGTCATGGGTACATCCCCTGCCTTGACACCACATCCATGCTTATAGTTTGTGGAGCCCCCTCAGTGATGCAGCAGGGAATCCGTGCTGAGTGTGTGTGGGACAGTAATTACACACATGTGCTCCTGCGATTGCCTCTGCTCGAGTAAGCGACAGTTGCTTACTCGATGTTGTGGTGATGGGAGTCACTGTTTGCCCCATTTGGTGTTTTGCCTCTGACTATCGGGCATGTACCTGCCAATGTACCTGAGAACCTATACACACAGCACCGACAGATGCTGATAGGCGCATCTACTGTTCGGATGTTGACATTTCCGTGTTCCAATGGCTTTTGGGTGTACAATGTTTGAAGGCTGCCTACAGATCCCTGACCATACCCCAAGATTCTCACTACACCTTTCTAAACATACTGGAAAATATTAAGATAGAACCAAACACCCTAATACTGGGTGATTTTAACTACCCTGCCATTAACTGGGAAAACTACTCATGTACCAACACCTTTGCCCAGCGGTTCTTGGAATTCGTAAATTCCAACGCCCTGGATCAGCTAATCCATAGTCCCACCAGGGGCTCCAATATCCTAGATCTGGTCATCACCAACATGGGAAATCGATGCTCCACACCTATGGTCACCCCCTCGTTAGTCAGGTCTGACCATAAGCTAATCACCCTTAACATCCACATCCCACCCCCACCCCCCAGTAAAGAAACCACCATAAAAACTTCTTCAAAGCCAACTTCATGCTACTCAAGTCAGAAGTGACAAACTTCATGACACCCATGCAGACGGGAACTGAAAGTTCAACTGCTGAATCCTACACTAAGGCACTGTACGAGCACATCCACTCATGCATGAATCGTGCCATCCCAAATAGGAACAAAATGCTCTCATCCAAAAAAAGGAAGCCAATATGGTGGTCCCATGCCATAAACAAACTTTACAACAAAAGAAAGAAACTTTTGCAGAAAAGAGGAAAATCCCAGGATGCAAAAAACTCCCTTACTAGCCTCAGTAAGAAACTGAGATCCCTCATAAAATCCTCCAAACTTAGTTACGAAAATAAAATTGCCAAAGATTCCAAAGACAACCACAAAGCATTCTATAACTATGTCAAGAATCTAAATGGCAATGCTCAGATCTGCTCTGAGGTAAAACAGAATGGCATTAAATATACTGATCCCAAGGATATTGCCAATATCCTGGCAGATCGATTCAGTGCCAACTTCACCCCCCTCTCACCCCCTAAATGGCCCATCTCAATACCGGAAGATTGCCAAATTCCGGTAATAACGACCACACAGGTACAAAATGCACTCTCTAAAGCCACGAATACAGCATCCATGGGACCAGATGACATCCTGGGCTGTGTACTACATGAACTACAATATGAACTGGCACCTCACCTAAGTGTCATGTTTAATCATAGCCTCACCTCAGGTTTCGTGCCCACTAAGTGGCACAGAGCTACAGTTATCCCAATCCACAAGGGGGGATCTACCTTGGATCCCGGAAACTACCATCCCATCAGTCTGACAAGCCTTATCTGCAAGGTCATGGAGCGTATTATCATAGAACTTATAAACAAAGACATTGGCAACCTTCAAACATTGGACCCCACCCAGTTTGGGTTTGTGAAGGGTCGATCTTGTCTCCTAAACCTGATTGACTTCTTTGAATCAGTCTCCAGAGCCATGGACAAGGGTAAGGTGGTCCATCTAGACCTTGCCAAGGCCTTTGACTCCATCCCCCACTCTGGAATCATAGATAAACTTACTAAGTTGGGCATTAATCCCTATGTCACCCAATGGGTTGCTAACTGGCTTACTGATAGAACCCACACTGTAAAAGTAGCCGACTCCAAATCCAGCTTCAGACAAGTGACAAGTGGAGTACCTCAGGGTTCAGTCCTGGGGCCGCTCTTGTTTGGCATCTACTTCTCTGAAGTACAGGTCAACACTAAGGGACTCTGGCTAACAAAGTTTGCAGATGACTGCAAACTGGGAGCCATTATTGAATCCCCAAATTATGTGGATACTCTACAAAAGGGCCTTACAGAAACAGATGCTTGGTGCCAGAGCCATGGGCTCAAGCTCAATGCCAAGAAATGTATAGTTATCCCTTTTGGAAAAACATGTATCCATGAATTACCATATAGGTGGCAGTACACTAAACACAGAAAGTGTGATAAGAGACTTAGGGACACAGGTGGACAGTGGTCTCACCTTCGATAACCACATCGCCACAACAGTCAGGAAATCCTTCTATGTGGCACACCTCATCACGAAGGGCTTTTCATCCAGAAAAAAGGAGGTCATTGTCCCACTGTACTCATCCCTCATTAGACCCATTATAGAATACAACGCCCCATTTGGTATGTACCTCTCAAGACATCTGCAACAACTGGAAAGGCCTCAGAAATACCTCACTAAAAGAATCACAGGCCTAAAGCAGATGCCCTATGCTGACCACCTTAAAAAACTCCAGCTATACTCTGTCGCATATCGTCTACTCAGAGGCGATCTCCGCTTAACATACAAGGCCATGTCAAACCCAGAGCTGTTGGACATGCTACACTTAAAGAAATCCCAATCCCTCAGAGCTACATGCACCAGGGATCTAAACCTTGTCATCACAATAAACAAAACATGCTGGAGGGATAGGTTCCTGACCCAGAGACTCCCCAGACTCTGGAATAGATTGCCCATACATGTCAAGCAGAGTGCCTCTTTGGACCTCTTCAAAAGGAACCTTGATGATTGGATGGGAGAAAGGAAATTCACCCCAGGGATCACGTCAGTCGCCCTGCTAGACAGGGGTCCAGGGAATTAAATAATGTGGGAAGAAATAGCCAGGGAATTGCTATGGCTAGGCTTGTATAGGCCCTAGGGCTGATAGCCTAGTACCAACCTATGAACCTATGAACCTATGTAGGATTCCACAGTGGGCCACCTATACATCACAATTTGCAGGTGGTCGTGTTTGTGTGCCATCCATTTTACTGTGTGTGTGCAGGTGGAGAAGGGTGTCAGTCCATGGGAGCCTAGACTGTCAAGGTATGTGCTATACGTTCCCTCTTTGCCAAGGCGTAGGCATATTGGGCACACCTCCATCTGCCTACTGGGGCTGGCACAGTGTGTCCATGGTCTGGATCCCTCTGTGCCTGTGTTGGCCTTGGCAATTGCGGTGGGATGTGAGGCCCTCCTCCATTTTGACCCTGCTGCAGCTGTTTCCGCAAGATCATATTATGTAGCATGGCACATACTATGAAGATATGGGCACACGTGCCTGAAGAGTACTGCAAGACTCCACCAGATATGTCCTAGCACCGGAACTGTGATTTCAGCATCCCGAACACATGCTTTATGATGATTCTGGTTTGTACGTGTGCCTCATTATGGCATTCTTGCATTGGTGTGTGTGCATTTCTGATGGGGGTCATCATCCACAGCTCCAGTGCATAGCCAGTATCCCCCACAAGGTGGCCTTTTGGGATGTCCCTCCTGACAAATACCTGATACAGGTGTGAGGCATGCCAGATATGGGAGTCGTGGTAGCTTCCAGGGCTGCCAGCACACACATCCATGATAATACCCTGGGCATTGCACATGACCTGGCAGTTGATGGAGTGGAATCCCTTGCAGTTTATATAGCGCCTACCATACTCACCGGGTGGTGACTTCATTTGTATATGCGTGCAGTCTATCGCACCCAGTACCTCAGGGTAGTTTGCCACACAGTGGAAGTGTTGCATATTGCTGGCCAACTCCTCCTGAGTTCAGGGGAAGTATATATGCTCATTGGCATGTGGTAACATGGCATCCAGGAACTGGTGTAGTACCCTGGATGCCGATGCATGTGAGATCCCCATTATATCTCCAGTTGGCCTTTGAAAGGTACCTGTGGCTAGTATTCGCAAGCTTACACATACCTTCGTGTCCACTGGGATAGGTTCCCCACTGCTGCTTCTGGTTTTCAGGCGTGGCCGGCACAGCTCTACTATTTGCTGTAAAGATGTCCCTGTCCACCCTGTAACGCTCTACTATCTCCAGATCATGTAGCCCCTGGTAGGTTACCCTTGGTCTGAACACTCTTCTCCTCCTCCGAGGCCTACGGTGGTTGTCAGCATCATCCTCCACAACACCGCCGGTCTGTAACACATGCTGATGAATCACAGCTATGGCAGCTCCCAACATGTGCATTTTAAAAGTTCCCCGTCTGTTTATGCCTATGGTGCAGTGTTTGGGAATACACAGGTGTGTGTTGGGTGCTTTCACACTTTATACTGTTTTGCTATGAACACTGATGATGTCATAGGGTGTGTATGTACGATCGTGGCTATAGAGTATCTTCTGTGTTTAATTAACGGAACCACTATTGTGCTGCCTTTGGTGTTGCATTACATTTGGCTGCCGTGAATTACCTCCTGCCCTTCCATTTACATTTGTGCACGTTACACCTACCATGTGCTAGCATGCATCCAGCAGCCTGCTTTCATTTGTACTTTCCTAGACCTGGCTTATCTTGCGTAATGTGTTCTATTGCTGGTCTACTGTGAGTTTGCTTTGCTCTGCTATGACAGTTCTCCTGTGTATGCATTCCAAGTCCTCCCCTCCTTTCTCTGAAATCCTCTGCCTCCCCTGTCCTGTTTGGCAGGTTTCTGCACGCAGGCTTGTCTTCTGCCATCGATTGGCCACCGTGAGTTGATTGGTGTTAATTGCTCATTAGTACGCCAATTACCCTGCTTCAGCATTTCCTTATTTTCTTCCCCTGCCCTTCCTGTTTATGCTATTGTTCACGGCACGTGCATCCGCTTGCTGGGTTTCGGGCACTTTTCCATCCCCGTACACATGCGCTTTCGGCACCATGTGTGCTCTCAGCTAAATGGTTCTATACCTTTCTCCCCACCCCTGTCCTGCAGCTTTGCTTAGCAATGTCCAAGCCTGATTTGCATAGCTCCAATGTGCTTACTGATATGGTGGCACACCCCTCTGCTGATGTCATGTATCACCTCTGATACACTCCTCGGTGTTATAGCACTGCGCCATCTGGTACATCCTTAATCCGGCGGGACGTTTGCGATTCAGTATCACTTGCCTCATTTGCATGGCATTGACTATTAATTCATAGTTACAGCGCCGAACACTGTCGTGAGCCCTTGGCAACCCTTGCGCCTTGCTTGTGGTGTACCATGCCTTCCATTGCTCATTATGGCGAAATCATGCTTTGTCTCACATTGCGATTTTCTGCCATTTGTATATATTTCCTTTGTATTCCTGTTTGCGCACACATGCCCTGCGGTTGTACTGTGCGTTACTGTGGCCATGACATTAAATGTTGTTTTTTAGTTGTTGTGCATCTTTTCTTGTGCCATTGGCTGTGTATTTGGCCATTGGCATATGTTAACTTTGTAGTAAATGCATCTGGTCCACTTCCATAACTCCGATGTTCTGCTTGGGAAAATGTAAACCGTGTTTTTTGGTTTACATTTCCATGGGCTTGCGCTAAGCCTGCACCAATTCATGAATCACTGTATGCCTTCATTAGCATGGTGCGACAATGCACATGGGGTGATTTGCATACATATGCCGAGGGCTGCGTAGATCTGGCATACGCCGGTAGTGCACATGGAATTGGTTCGTACCTGAATCCCTTGGTGGACATATTTGGCATTATACCGCCTACGCTACGCCTACACCTAGCGCAAGCTTCATGAATCTGGGGGTACATGTTCCAACTTCTACTACTAAAACATACATTTGCATAGGTATATAGTTTATATACATTTCTGTTTTTTTTTCCCATTAGGGTATACTGTGGTTACATTCTTGAAGCTCAGTACATAACATACAGTTCAACACACACTTTTGCATCAGTAGTTTAATATACACATAACATATAGTTCTCTTGTAAAAGCCAAGCATATTAATCACATTAATATTCACAAATGACATATTATTTACAAAATTCCAGATAGCTGGGCTGTCAGTGTCACATTTCTATATACATCATATTAATATTTTCAAGTGACATATAATTATTTACAAAATTCCAGAAAGCTGGACTGGCAGTATTTCCCTTGTGTCACACAAGGCATTCCATTAAATGTAGATGTGATGCTGCTGATTCTTCATCCAGAGCAGCTGCTTCTAGTTCAGTCCTTAGAAGGTATGCCTGGCTCAGATTGGAGTCCCTATGTGTTGATGTTAAAACCAAGCTTTGTGATGCATCCTTAGACAAAGATAACCTATTTGTCTCCTCCTCTGCTGAGAGGAAACATAATGCAAGGCTTTACACATTTTTTTCTTTCCATTATTCCTATGTTCCAGAGGAAATACACCGCCAGATCTGAGCCATTTTCCACAAGTCTCAAAAAAGCTTCTCAGCAAAAAGGAAATACGTTTTCTAAGGACAAATGGCAGGACAAATGCTAGTCTTAGTTCAAAGGATCAAAGGGGATACTTTTCAGCCAGAGGTTTTTATGTCTGAATGTTTTTCACCCCCTTCCCCACCCTCTACCTTGACCTTTCCCCAACCTAACAGTGAAGCTCTTTCTCTTTCTCTCTCTCTTTCTCCCTTGTTCTCCCCTTCTTTGGAGAACTATAACATCAGATGCTTGAGTGTTGGATATAATAAAGAAAGGAAAGGACTACTCTCCAATTCTCCACTGATGCATTCAGGGATTCCTCTGGTCTTCTTGAGCCAGTAACACCTGATCTTTCCAATCTTGTTTCCTTCTAAAGTATGGACAGGTTTTTACTTCAGATTTTTCCTTTTATCAAAAAAAGAAGGACTATGGAGACCAGTTCTGGATCTATCTGTTTTAAACACCTTTCTAAAATTCGAGATATTAACCCTCCAAAACCATTTTCTGATCATCTTCCTCAAGTCTTCTTAGCCGTCTTGGACCTCTAATATGTCTATTTACATACTCCATTCATACAAGCAATTTAAAAATAATAAATTTTAAAAATAAAATAAAATAAAAATCTGTAAAAATTTTACAGACAATTCTTAAGATCTTACACATTGAAGTTTCACTTTCAGTTTACTACTTCCCATTGATTTAGCTACAGCGCTAAGTTGTGTTTTTTTTTTTTTTTTTATACAAAATGCTTACTTCCTGTCATAGGTTGTTTTTTCCTGTTCCAATTTACCCATATCCTTCCATACATGATGACTTCTTAATTCAGGCCACTTCTGTTCAAAAGCATTCTTCAGGATTAACACTTCACAAACGGCCACTTTCTCCAGTTAGAATTCACTCTAAACACCAAGAAATTCACCCTGAAACCTACTAAGAGGCTATTATTTCTAGACTGTCTTTTGCATATCTCCAACATGATGGCTCTTGCCAGAAAAAGTCCATTTTCTGACAAACTTTTCCGTTTCCCTATCAGACAATTTCTTAAAGGCATTGTACACCTCAGACATCCCAGAAAATATATTTCTTCTCCTTTGGGCTTTAATGGTGTTCTGAAAAACTAACACTATCACTTTTTGAACTCAAGTCATATGCAGCTGTAAAATTTTTGACCTGAAAGACAGTAGCCCTGATTCTCTGGCAGAAGAGTTTCTGAGTTAACCACACATCAGTAATTACAAGCAGGTAGATTAAAATTGTTTGTATAACTTTAATCAGGAGTTGCATTACTTTTGAGAGGCATGGAGTTGGGTTTTTTTGCTAAAAAGGATGTTGAACTGTTGTTTGTTTCAAAGCAAAGCATTCTACATTTTACTATATTCTGAAGATGCATGAATCTTTGATTCATTCACTTGGTGCACCAATAATTTCTGGTATAGATAGGTTCCAACAGAATGTAGATGTGTTGCTGGCTAGTCTAATTAAATCATATGCTCTGTCCTCTGAAATTTTATTTAATAGCACAGGAGAGGTTGTGAACAGGATTAAAGTGTGAAAATGGTATGCACCGAATGTCTGCTGATGTTAAGGATTTGTATACTTGAACATTGTTAGGGGATTTCTGCAGTGGCTGATTGGGAGCGGGTTCTTATGCCTCATCTGTTATTTTTCTTTTTACATTTTTGTTTCATACACAGTTGTTTTGTTTTTAAAATATATGTTTTTTTCAAAAGAGGGTACCTGTAATGGGGGCTGTTTATGCCCTCACTTATACAAATGTGTTTATGACTAAATTTGAGAAAGAATTCTTGGTTAAGGAAGATTATTTCCAGGACCATGTAGTAAAGTATGTTAATTACATGGATGATTTGTTATTTTTATGTAAGGGGATAAAATAGAAGCACTGTCTTTTTGTGGAATGTGCAAATGAGTAGAACATGTAAATGATAATCATTTTATTAAGTTAGTTTATGATATTTTGGATTCTACAGCTAATTTTTCTGGATATTTCATTGTTTGGCTTTTCGGCTTTCACAGGTTAGGGGTCGCCACAGCGGAACTCCAGTCTGCTAATGATTGACAATCAATTTTTATGGTGCCAAGTTGACAGCCCAATGCCCAACCTTCAGTGTGAAGGCACACCCATTCACCCATATCTTTTGGAGGCCACTCGACCGCGGGGAGGACATGCAGACTCCACACAGAAGGCACTCCAGCCGAGAATCTAACAGGAGAACCTCTTGCTGTGAGGTAACAACGCTACCGCTGTACCACTGTGGATATTTTTTGGATATTTCATTATCAGTTGGTAAGTGGTAACTAATAAAGAAATGTCTGTTTAGGAAAGAAACTTCAGCCAGTACATTTTTACATGCAACTAGTGACACCCCCTCATCTGTTAGGTCCTTACCCTATGGGGATTTTTTGCGCTTAAGATAAAATACTATGAAACTTAGTGATGTGATTAAATTAGGACAGGTGACTGTTAATAAGTAATAAGGTTAGTTAAAAATGATTATTCTAGACAACTACTGGAATCTTTATTATCTGAGATAATTAATCAATGAACAACTAGTATTCCACCTATACATGTGGAAAAATGGAATAAGACAATGTACAGGATTATGAAAGTACAAGTGTGAATGGATATAATGCTGAAAAGCTGTTTTGTCTGAATAAATATTCTTGTCTTTCAAATTCTTTTGCTAGTGTAATAAAGAAATATTGGAACATGTTAGTTTTGGATGATTGCCTTAAGATTATTTACCAAAATATCCATTTTTTCTAACTTGAGAGCTACGAATTTATGTGAGATATTGCCATATAAGGTTCTCTTCCCCTGTTAGTTTAATTTATGGGATGTATGAATGTAGTAAATGCAATGTTTGCGGACATCTTTTAGAATGTTCTGAGACAAATATTAATGGAAATATTATGACATTTAAAAATTATTATAATTGTCAAAAGTCGTGTGGCATATGCTATTTGCTGTGACTGCACTGAAAGACAGTGTTGCATTGGCCAGACTATAAGAAAGGTTAAAGTTAGGGTACAGGAACAACTGTCAGACATAAGACATAAGACATAAAAAAATGAAAACATGGTGGTTTTGCATGCACATGAGAAATATAATGGTAAAATAAGCATTTTTAAGTATTTAGTTCTGGCCTAGGGAGGTGACAGGGTGTTAATTTTAAATCAGAGTCTACATTGATTTAAAGTTTAATACTCTGACACTAGGGTGTTGAACATACTTATTAACTGGTAATGTTTGATTTAAATGGTATGACTTTAATTCATTCATTTTAATTGCTTTGTAAAGTAAATAATTTATTATTGGGGTATTACACCTTTAGAAGACTTACACCAAGGCCCTAGGATGAATTAAAGGTTTGTTCTTCCTGTTCGCTGATGTGCCATTTATTATTGTTGTTACTAGTAATGTGTAAAGTAGAAAAATAGTTTCTGAGTCACAAACTCTGATGTGTACTCTACTTTCCTAGTGTTCCATAAAGAAGGGTTTAGCCTCAGAACTAACCCTTTGTTTATGCTAATCCTGTGACTGAACTGTCTTTGACTTTGAATCAATCTATCCATCTTCTGCATTTTTTTCCAGTCCTCAAAATAAAGGATGAAATCATTTTCATTTACTAGATGTCCACAGACAGCTCAGTTTCTGTCTGGATGAGACAAAAACAATCAGAAAATCTGACCAACTCTTTATTTCTTATCAAGGAAAAAGCTGTTTCTTCTAGTCCGTTATCATACCACCTGTAGGTGGCTATCCCTTTCTGTCTCTCTCTCTCTCCTATTCCTTTCAGAATAAGGCACTTCAAGGGTAGGTCAGTGCACAGTATCCCAGAGTTATGGTCTTTTCTGGAGCCTTTTTCAAGAATCTTTATTATAAATCCATTCTAGAGGTAGCTACTTGGTCTTCTATTCCCTTTTTCAGAAAAACATTACCATATAGATGTTTTTTCCAGAACAGGTTTTGCCAGAACCATTCTTGAGGGGTTGTTGGACTTCATTTCTATTCCACAGACCTCTGTCCATTCATCCTAAAAGCTTTGGGAATTGTCCCATAAGTTAGCAGTACTGCAACAGTGATGTAATGAAGAACATAGTACAGTTGGGTAAGAACTTACCATAACAGTAGATGTTTGAATAGATCACTGTTACAGTGTATGCACCAACCCTTCACCCCCCTAATTTTTCTGTACTTCACTATTCTCCTTGGCTGAGATGGACCCCACTTAGATTTTACACCCTTTCTGTTTACCATTATGTGTCTGAGACTTTCCACAATAATCATTAACCCCAGTTTATTTTCCTGGGGCAAGAAAACCCTGGAGATTTTTCATGCCCATACATCCCTTAAGTACAAACATGTAGTCTTGTACATAGGTCTTAGGTTGGATGTATGGAGTGAGTGGAGATGCCCAAGCATATGTAGACTGGACAGACATACGGTATCCATGGCAGGATACATTCCATAAGCCAGTATTACTGTAACAGTGATCTATTCAAACATCTACTGTTGTGGTAAGTTCTTACTCAACTGCCAGTTCTTTCCCTCCCATTCAGACTCTTCTGCATTTGCAAAGTCTCAACAGATGGTGGCTACCATATTGGAGAAAGATAGGATTAAGGAACACTTTTCTTCTATTTTTTTTTTAATAATGAACTGTCCATGTAGAAGATGTGCACTGTATAGCAGACTTTTGGTCTCTTCATTTTCCCCAGAAAAAGGCTGTCTTCTGAGTCAGATGCATTTGGTGTCTTAATTAACCACACCATTGGAAATAACACATTTCTTACAGGCAGAAAGGAGTAAAATATGAAGTGTCTGCACCAAGAAAGGTAATCACTATGCCAGATACTTACCAGCCAAAGGTATAACTCAGACTATAATCTGAACTCTGTTTATCTAGTCAAGGAATCCCAGGATTTAGACCAACATAGGAAGAAGATTTCCTTCTTGATCATGTTAGGCCTTAAATTTCTCAAGTACTTATCCATCCTGGATCAGACATTTAGAACAGCTGAACTTATGTTGTGATCCAGTGGAGAGGAGGCTTCTTTGAGAATGTTGTACGCAAAGCTTCAAAAGTGGTCTTTCATGTAATCCAATATACCACTGACATTACATATGAAGAACCCAGGGTAGCTTTTTTAAGATTCTGTATCTACATAGGTTGACCTGGTGAGGATTCTTCTTTTTCTTGTTGGAGGTCTGTCAAAAAAGTGTATCCCACATTCCTGGGTAAAGCTTCATTTTCACAGGAAAAATTGTTGGGAAGTCTCTAAAGGAGGAATATCTCCTCTTCATTCTGAAAGGTCTGTACACTCTTCCTCATCATGTATTTTCAAGTCATATTTTAGAGGAAAGAATCTAGAAAAAACATTTAGAAGGTCAAGTAACTGGTGCTCAAGTTTCTTTTTAGCTCCTCCCGCTGTGTCTTCTAAGTGATCTTTGACTAAGTTAGCTAAGCAGCAGTTCTAAATATTGTCTCTGAGGCATTCATATAGGAGTCCTATTCTTCCTATTGATCTCAGTTTGTAGAACCATCAGGTATGATCTATAGCTGTTGGAAAGCTTCAGACAGCCGTGTCTTGAAACACAATGATCCATACCAAGCCTCCCTTCTCTGGCAAACCAGGTAGTTTTAGAGTAGTTGCTGGTTCAATCTAAATTCATTGTCATTATAGCGAAGGTAGAGACTCCACTACAGGAAAAGGGAACAAGATGTTATTTTTGCTTCTTCCTGGTTCCCAAAAAGTTGAGAAGTTATGATATTTTTAGGATCTCACTGATTTCTATGTTCACTTCAGTTTTGTGAAGTTTAATTTTTTCACACCATAGATCTTGATACCGTTGCAGAACAAGGCTGGGTGGCATCATTAGACTTTACTGTTGCCTAATGGCAAATCATAATATGGAAGCTCCACAGGAGATTAATTAGTTTTCATGAGGTGACCAGCATTTTAAGTATAGAGTGCATTATTCTGACTTTTCCTTCTACTGCCCTGGCTTTTATCAAGGTATTAACAATGGGGTCATAGCAACTACAGCAGTGCCATATACTGGTATTTTTATACTGGATGAAAGGTTGTTGGTGGCTCATTCCCAGGAACTGCTGATAAAGGTCTTGTCCTGGAGTCTGTCATGGATTCATTTTCTGGTCATCATTGTGAACTGTTGGAAGGCAAATTGTCAAAAGTCTTCCAATGCAGGGCATCTGCTTCATCTGAAAGGTGTGCAGCAACATCCAGGGAAAATCCTTTCTTTTGCATGAAAGAGAGGGAGAGAGAGATTTTTTTATGAGAGCCACTGTAACAATAAGTTACAACATTTAGGTACACCATCCTTCTGATTCCTTCGCTCAAGCTCATTTTTAAAGCTTTTCCTTTCTCACTGAAGGCTAATGCTGGTCATGCACCTTTTGAAGGTACTAATATAAGTAGTGCAAAACTCCCATGTAAAGCCAGTATTGACATGCTGTCTTCAGTTCTTTTTGCCATCTGAGAATAGCTGGTCACTCAGTGTTATGCTGAAATTTCCTCCTGTACTGCAAGCTCATACCTACTTACATGAGTTGTGCTCTGATGAAAAGTGTGAATAGGATTATCTTCTCAGTTTCCCTACTTCTTGTTGATCGTAAACAGAATGAGGTGTCACGTGGTCATATTCAGTTTGGTAAAGTTAAGCTACTCGATCAATGTTTTCCAGGAGAAATCTCTGCCAGTGTGTTTTTTAAGTGTGCACCAGCAGCTTCCTTTTTTGGGAGATTTTTTTTTTCTTTTCATGGCTGTAAAGCTGCTATATATAAATTTGCATAGTATTTGTGTGTGTGTGTTGGGGGGGGGGGGGGTTGCTTCACTGAAAAAAAATTTTTTTTCATCCAGACAAGGTTAATAAGCATAGCTTTCTTTTGATTGTAACTTTGCCCATATGTAACTTATTGAGTCATACTTGAAGCCACTTCTCAAAATCTGTAGAAGAAAGAATGTCCTTTTCCCCTAAGATAAGTCGGTAAGTCTGTTTGTGGTAGAATGTTTGCACTTAAAGATTAAATCTCCTTATGGCCCGAACAGAAACTAGAATCTTATGAAATTTATCAGAAGTTTTGAAAAAGAAGTAAAATCATTACAGAAACACTGTAAGAGAAGCGGTTAGAATATTACAATGTTCTATACCATTAAGAGGTGAGAGGGAGAAGGGCAGGAAAATTCTGAAAAAAAAATCCAAAATAAGACAGCTAGTGGTAGTTCTAAAACAATTCTTAACCATTAAGCAGATAAGGATACGTTTTCATCAGTGGCTCCAGAAACAGACATCCCAAATCCAGTCTCAAAGGTATGCAGAAAAGAATCTGACTCAAGTGCTTCAGTCAAAATCAAAACAGTACCAGAGACACTCTTTTTGATTTATTCTATTATTCTACAGAATTATCTTTTTAACCTTTTACTAGCACCCCTGCAATGTCTACTTCAGTTATAGATCATACACTCTTTTTCTAATAAGTATTTTGAAGTAGTTCAAGAAGCCACAATGACCCAGCAGCAACTAACATGAAATCCAGCCACGGGCCAGCATTGTTCTACTATTTGTATAGAAACAAGGAACAGACAGTCATTGATCTTGACACAGGTTAAAAGAAAATGAAGCCCATCTGTGCTGTCCTTAGAGAGTAAGCTTTTCCCCATACTGTGATAATGAAGACATATCTCTTGCACCCCTCCAGAAGATATAGGGCACGATTCACGAATCCTCCGTGTAAGACTTAATAAGTCTTACACGGAGACTGCAGTTGAACAATATGACATCAGCGATCCATGAATATTCATGAGGGCACGCTGACTCATCAGTAACTCTTACACAGACTGAGTATGAAAGCAGGGGCGTGTCCACCTGCTGAGCACTCTAAATGTTCACGCCCCTGCAAGTTGTTACAAAGCACAATGTCAGCACACAAGAGCAAGGTCGTTCAAATGTACTTGCACCCAACAGCACACTCCCTGACACTGGAAACCCCAATCAAAGTTATAAAACGTAAAATGTTAATTTTTTTTTAATCCACGATATAGCTGCCCACATACCTCTCAACCTCTTAGAATAAGAAGTCTGGACAAAGCCATTAAAAAACTGGTACAAATAGGGACATGTTTTAAATATTGCTCTTACAAATTAGAAAGTTGATAGAATAACAGGTTTTGCATTGGTATGCATGTTCTGTATGATATGAAGTCTAAAACTCAAATGTCTGTCATTATTTTCTAACTTCAATGTTTAGTAATTTGCCAGAAAGCCACAATTCTATGAAAAATGGACCAAAAATATAAGGCAAAACTTTGGACATTCTGCAAAAATCTGTACAGTTGAAAGGTATGGCTGCCCATATCTGCGCGTGTGTGTGCGGGTGTGCCCATTGCCTAACCACAGTTAGCAATTGTGACAGCGAATAGCATATAAGAACTAATTATTCACATTCTGCCAACTAGCAATAGTGTAATGGTAGAGCATTAGCCCAGAGAGTATGCATTCGTAGTTTGAGTCCCACCACTATCCTTCTTATTTTTTTATGTTCCAAATCAGTATATGAAATAATAACTGACATATATGATTAAAATATTATAAAAAGCAGCGAAATGGCCAATTTATTATTGAAGAAAATATATATTTTAAAGGCTCCAAATTTAAGCAGTGCTTTACCCAGCTAAATAGGGTTGCCCAAAGTTTAGCAGCGCTTTATCCAGTGCATTGTGTTTGTGCGGATGTGCGCACCATGCCAACCAGGGCACTGTAGGGACACATATCCTACACAAGGGTATCATACAGACAGATGCCTGTCATCTGATTCATGCTGTATAGCAGTAAGCTGACTATGGCATAGTCATCCACATGTACTATACTTACTATCCCGTCAGTACCACATAGGTGGTAGCCCTCAACATGTATGTTGGGTACCAATGTGTACATACAGCCTCATGTTATGTCATGCGTCCCTTGGTATCCACATATCCATAGGTATTGTGGAGTCCCAAGGTGTGTCACATGAGACATTAGAGGCCTGGATGCATATTCACAAGGCGGTTGTACACCTATAAAGACTGTCTATTATTGTCAGTCGTTGTTGTGTATGAACATGTCTGATATATACCCCAGGCATATACCCTGACTCACACTATTGTTAAGTAACTGTCATGGGTGTGTGTGGCACAGATGACCCTGGCCACAGATCACGACAGTGGATGGACCTGTCACATACATACATATGTGACCGACAATCTGAGAAACAGTGGCACAACCTGTCAGTGGCAACATATGTATTCATGTAGTATGCAGGCTTCACACCTATGTACTGATTAAGGGAACATGTACACATATATATTTGCCACGCAGATACCTAATGTGTGCAATGCACTTACTGTTGTAATCATAATATGTCATAACATAGTAAAAGCAAAACCCACACTGCATTGTCCAAGACTGACACACACAGAGTCAGCACTTACAGGATTCAAACTCCTACCTAATTATGTTATGACACTAGAGAGAGACAGACACGCATTAGCGCAGCATGCTATTTGCTTTACTGAGTGGTTTCTCTTCTCCGTCTGTATTTCTAGGGTGGTGACATCATCAGTCTTTCCAAAGAGGAATATACATCTTTAGTGTGTTTTCCCAGTCTTCAAAAAGGCCACTCCTTTCAAACAGATTCGCACACACACAGTTAGTCTATACAAGATTCAAACCCCTGCTTAAGTACATTACGACACTAGAAAGAGATGCAATAACACAGTGCGCTATTGGCTTTACTGGGTGGGTTCCTTTCTCCGTCTGTATTTTTAGGGTGGTGACATCATCACTCTTTCCAAAGAAGAATATACATCTTTAGTGTGTTTTCCCAGTCTTCAAAAAGCCCACTCCTTTCAAACAGAATTGCACACATAACCTCCCACCGCTTATAGGATTCAAACCCCTATCTACATATGTTATAATACTACAGCGACATCATTAACACGGCATGCTATATGTTTGACTGGGCATTTTTCTACATCTGCTATAATTATAGGATGCTGACATTACCAGACTTTTCAAAGAAGAATGTAACTCCTTCATTGTGTCTACAAAAAGGCCACTCTTCTCAAAGGATGTGATACACATACACAACACCCCTGGGATTCCGGATATTGGCAAAGGGCTCAAATTCTAAACCTACCACCCTAGAACACAAAAAGGAAAAAACTAAGGGTAATGCTGCTCAATGCCAGAAGTCTAAATCTCAAAATGCACACGATGTCTGTGCAGTGACAGAAACCTGGTTCAAGGCTCCTGAGAGCACCCCAGCACTATCAGGTTTACCATCCAGCAATAACCTAACCATAGACTGCTCTGCAAATTGTAGCATGTTACAGTGGGCCACCACACAAAAAACTCAGGACCATGGCCCTTCCTGAAAAACACTAGAGGGATAAATGTATCACCAAACACCATCATACTAGGTGACTGTTCCTGGAATTCATAAACTCAAATGCCATGGAACAACTAGTCACCATCCCCACAAGAGGAGAAAACATACTTGATCTCATCATCACGAACATGGGAGCACAATGTTCAACCGGAAGTATACCCCTCATTGGTGAGATCAGATCAGCTGGAGGTCCTCATCCCACCCCACCTGAAATAAAAAGACCACAGTAAAGAACGCTGAATCACTTACAAATGCCTTCTACCAGCACCTGCAGGACTGCATGGATAAGGCAATCCCAAGCAAAACAAAGACTCTTTACCAAAAAGGCAGCGTCCAGTCTGGTGGACCCCAGCCATAAACAAACTCTACAACAAGACACCCTTGATCACTATAAGTAAAAAACTAAGAGCTCTCATAAAATCATCCAAAGCAAATTTTGAGAGAAAAATAGCTAAAGACTCCCAGATATGCTCAGAACTAGTTCAAAATGATGTGAAGATTACTGATCCTACAGACATTGCCAACATACTGGCTGACAGGTTCAGTGCAAACTTCCCCTCCCCCAAAGGAGATATCTATACCAAGTGATTGCAGCCCCAAACATCTCGCAAAAACACAGCATCCATGGGACCTGATGGTGTCCCGGCTGTGTGCTCCACGAACTCAACGAGGAATTAAACCCACAGCTAGGACAGCTGTTTAATCATAGTCTTACCTCTGGATAAGCCTTATCTGCAAAGCCATGGAGAGGATCATAATGGACCTCATAAATAAAGACATAGGGAATTTGCAGACTTTGGATCCATCCCAGTTTGGCTTTGTCAAAGGCAGATCATGCCTTCTAAACTTGGTTGACTTTTGAAACAGTCACCAAAGCCATTGATGAGGAAAGGCAGTCCATACAGCCTACCTCGATCTGGCGGGGCCCGATACAATACCCCACTTGGGTATCATTGAAAAACTCATCAGCTTAAATGTTAACCCATACATCACAAGATGGGTTGCAAACTGGCTGAGTGACAGAACCCACAGGGTCAGAGTTGCTGGCGCCATGTCAGACTCAAAGCCTGTCACAAGTGGAGTACCACAGGGCTCAGTCCTGGGCCTCTTTGTTTGGCATCTACTTTAGTACAAGCAAACACAGGAGGCTGTATGCTGACAAAGTTTGCAGATGACTGCAAACTGCGCCATAGTAGAAAACACATCTGACACAGATATCCTTCAGAAGGGTCTCACAGAAGCGGATAACTGGTGCCAGAGCCATGGCCTAAAGTTAAATGCCAAATAGCTACCAAATAGGTGGCAATCCACTGAGCACAGAAGAAGTTATCAGGGACCTGGGGACCCAGGTTGATAGTAGTCTGTCATTCGACACCCATGTAGCTAAAGTAGTTAGGAAGACCTTCTACATTGCCCACCTTATCATGAAGGGATTCTCATCTAGATCAAGGGAGGATAGTCTCCTATACTCATCACTCATCAGACCAATGATTGAGTATAATGCCCGTATCTGACCCGACACTTGCAGCAGCTGGAGAGCACAAAAGTTCCTCACCAAAAGGATAAAGGGTCTCAAACATCTGTCCTATGCTGCCCGACTGAAAGAACTCCAGCTCTATTCAGTTAACATACAAGGCCATATCAAACCCAGATTTGATGAATATGCTTCACCTCAAAAATCTAGATCCGTCAGAGCCACAAGGGAGACTTAAACCTCGACACGGCTATTAATAGGACGTGCTGGAGGGATAGATTCATCACCCAAAGACTCCCTATGCTGTGGAATAAAATCCCGGTATATGTGAGGCAGAGCACCTCGCTAGCCTTGTTCATTGACCAATGGATGGGAGAATTACCTCAGTGTCACTGCTCAACAGAGGCACAGCAAAATAATGGGTATAGTTCCCCATACTAAAGGGTGTGGCGTAAAAAAAAAATGGGCTAGGCTTGTAAATGCCCTCGGGCAGATAGCCTAGTATGAACCTATGAACCTATGAACCTACACACATGCAGCATTTACAGGTTTCAAACCCCTACCTAACTATGTTATGATACTACAGAGACAGGCATTAACACGGCACGCTATATGCTTTACTGGGTGTTTTCTTTTCACCTGCCATATTTGTAGGTTGCAGACATCTTCGGACTGGTCATGATAATGTCTGTACTAATTGCAGGAATGAGCCATGTGTGTTGGAAGGTGTCCAATAGCTCTGTGTGAGTCAGCTGGACAGGTGTATGGGTGATTGTATGTTTGGCCATGGGATATCTTCTGTGTTCGTGCTACACAGATGCACAATGGACTGTACATATATGGGCTATCTTGTGTGACCTACTTTTCACATGCACAGTATTCAAATTGGGCATGTTGCACATGCCAGACACACTCAATCTAGGTGTGTACATGCCCAAGGACAGATAGCCTAGCATCAGACTCTGCACCTATGATAATGTTCAGGATTCACACCCGTTTATTGATGATACCTTTTGCAGGTGTTTATTGTCTTCGTTTCCCCACTTTCTATGAACAACTTAGGTATCTGCAGCAAAGATGTGATTATGACAGGGTTCGACTATATTGTATATGTGTCTGTTGTCATATAGCTGTGTGCACAGGCCAGATTGTTGGATAGTGTGTGGTTCCTGGGTTGATACCTGTAACTGCCTGATAGGTATGGACCATTGCTATACTCTGACATGGCCTATGTGTGTGAGCATGCCCAGTGTAACCTTTCAGAATGTTGCTGACTGAGTTCCATTACCATAGTTGATTTATTCAACGTTTTACCTGTAGCTAAAAAGCTTGTAGTCTGCTCATCTGCAAAATAAAACACCCCTATCAGTCTCGAACCCCAGACCTTGGACACACTTGACTACATAACTTATTACTAAGCTACATCAGATATAAAATAATTTGATGCTGTAATAAATATATCATTCCTTACAATGAAGGAATGTAAAGTAATAATAAAAAGGCCATTAGACAAAGCCTGTTCTGTGAATCCTTAACAACCAGTGTTGTGGAATTGCATTACATGACAGTGATAAGAGAAGCAGTCATTCTAGCAAACAATAACATTACAGAGGCACTTTACAAACCACACACAGTATCAGGGCACTACAAACACTAGCATATCTGAGTGGGGCAGACGCCATAGCTCTTAAATGGATGGGGGCTTAAATGCCCTCGGGCAGATAGCCTAGTATAAACCTATGAACCTATGAACCTATTAAATATGTTCTGTGCAAGTTCATGATTGTGCAATGTATGTTAGCTGTGTCAGTCTCACTCCCTCTAGAAAATATTGCCGTCATGTATAGAGGTGGGGTATTACACAATGAATACTGACATTAATAACAGTAGACACTGCTTGCAACTGCAGCCACTAACATTTTTTTGTCAGTTAAGCTTTTTAAGTTTTCACTTCTCTTAGTTAACTCCAGTGTTGCAGTGTCTCTTGACAGAAACATAATGGGCTGTTGTTTTCAGAGTTTTAAGTGCTGGGCTGGGCTGAGTTTGTGTACTGCCTGTGTAATTGCCTGATTCTGATTATTTCCACCTGCTAGCTCTGCTGACTCTCCCTGGTTAACTTCCTACTGTTTGTTATGCTTCCTTTTCCCTTTCCATTCCCACAGGGGGGCGGACACAGTGTGCACCTTCTATATCTTGACTTTAGCTAGGATACCTACTGACACACCTCTTCCAGTGATGAACAACTGACAGCTAACACATGCCACTCTGCTCCAATGAGATTAGCTTCTTTCATACATACCCCCCCCCCCATGATGCCACCTTTATCCTACTCTGTTACTCCCCTTATCCTAGTCTTACACTCCACTGACTGTGCTCATTTGCTGTATAGACTTGGGATTCACTATCCTTACCCTCATTTGCATAGGATTGCCTACTAATGCTTGATTACATCTCTTAGACTGGGTTCCCCCCTTAGCAACCCCTACTCTGTAGCCATGTTGTCTTCAGCCTGCCATTGCCTTGCATTGTACATTACAAATTCACATAAAATCCACATTTGTGGATTTTTATTATTAGTTTTCTGGTTTTTAGAGCATAGCCCTTTAGTGCAGCGCTGCGCTACGCTTAAACATCAGAAATCGGACAAAAAAAATAAATTAATTTTTTTTCATTTCGCATTAGGAAACATTGCCAATGGCCATATATCTGGCCATTGGCATGCTTCCTCTACTGGATGCAACCTTTATTTCGAGCTGTCATGGCTCCGTTTTGCTATTTGCAGAATGGTACTCAGTTGTCAACTGAGTACATTTCTGTAGATAACACTACTCTTACACGGACAGGTTCGAGTTTCTTGAATCTAAAATCTACCTCATTTGCATGCCTTTCAATTGCAATTGAGGTAATTTGCATGTCCCGGCCCTGTCCGTGTAAGAGATGTGTTAGGAGCTCTCTTGCTCACCCCTGCAGGCTGTTCCTGGATCGCTCGTCGGACATGATGGCTGCATGGAGTCTCACTGTACTCTTAGACTCCGTGCAAGCCATCATGAATCCAGCCCATTGTTTTCCATTTTCTAGTAATTGCTTTTTTGGCAGCCACCATAATTAGATTTAGCAAGGCTTTACCACGTCTAGGCTGTCTCCAGTCAGTCCAATCTGCTCACCCAGCATCTCTGACAAAAGCGGACTGCAGGAAATCCCTAAAGTCTGACAAGCACATTACACTCCCAAAAAATATGTACTCAGCCACCTCTTTCTTGCCTGTCACACCTCCAACATTTGCTATCCACCTGAATAAAAATACTTTGGAGTCTACTTGGGGTATAAAACTACCTACGTAAACATTTCCAGGCAAAGATCCTAAATCTTCTAGACTTTTTTGAATATTTGAGAGATAGACATATATCCCCCATTGTCTCTTTGTGAATTACTTATTCAATCTCTCTTCCCAATCCTTTCTAAGCTCATCTGATTAATTCTTATAATGATCGTGCAATATTTTACTTGATTTACTAATTATTCATTTTTAATGGCAGCTTCTGTTCTCTAAAGTCTATTAAAACTCTACCAGTGCTGGTCTTTCACTCAGGAGCTCCTATTTCTTTCTCTTTGCCTATATCTGATATCAATCCTTGATAGGGAAGGCAATCTCTAATCTGCAGTCCAAATAAACTCTTGGCCTCTTCTCATATTTTTTGTGTAAATCAGTAAGTAATCTTATGCCAGGTGAACAAATAATATCAGACCCTGCCAGTATACAAAAATGTAAACTCTGTATCAATGATGTCCATTAATCAAGCTGTTCACATTTAGACTGCTAATAGCAAGACTATCCTTTTCTTTTCTTAACAGAATATTTATTAGCCTGTTGTCTCAGCTTCCTTTTATGTACCGTCTTAACAGTGACATTAGATTCAGCCATTTTCTCATTTCTAGAAATGTGTATATCATCACTGCTGCCCCACACACACACACACACACTTCCTGTATGGACTCTAGTTTTGTTTGCATAGTATGTTCAGAATAAGTATCAGGCACCTGGTCTATGTCCAATTCTTGAAACGTATTAGAAGCTGTAAAAGGAACATTTTCTTGCACAGCCTTGATATGTGGTCTATAATCTTTTCCCACGGTACTCCTCAGCCCCTGATGTATTGTTTTCATGTTTAGCATCCTACATAAATTGCTTAGTATCCTCCACATTTTTTGTAAATAACTTGGGACAGTCAAACCAAAAATGTCCAACAGTTTTACATTCTCTACAAGAAGGAACACAGTTAGAAGCAGGATGGCCTAGAGCACCACACTGACTGCAACATTGCTTATCACAGTTTTAAATCAGATGTGATAAGGAGCCACATTAAATCAAATTTTAGGCTGCCCTTTGTAGTACACATATGTTCTATGATCATTAACAGAAATAACACTGGGAATATGCTTCACTTTACCATGGTGCCTTCACAGCATAATCCATACTTTCCATGACACAGTCCACAAACCCTATTATCACACATTTGCTTAATGTCAAAAACACTTTTATTAGGTAGCGTTTCTCTCTTCATAGAGGACATATCATTGACGTCTGCAGTTCTAAACTGCAGAATCAGTTTTCTTTTAAAGCTCATATTTGGAGCTGAAAAAGTATACTGTGCCCATGACTGACACAAACTTTTCAGATCAACGTGCTGAAAAAATCGATCTGCAGTCTCAACAGTCTCAGACGTGATATCACTAAATGTTTACTTCCCCACGTGTATAAACGCATGAATGTCTATAACCATAAATCATAAAGTAGTAACGATAAGGTCCCAAACAGCATACCAATCAGAAATATAGAGGATTATGTACGGGTCGTCGATGAGACATAGATGCTAAGAAATTCACCTCAAGAGCGAAGCTTGAAAGGTGAATTTTCGAGTGCATGTCAAGAACACATAATGTTAGGTTAGCATCAGTGAGCCACACATAATTCTTTCCAAAGCATGCTGGCATACTTGTAGGTTTCAGACTTTATATCCTTCAGAAAATCAGGAGAACACACATCCTGCTTGTCCTATTCTTCAGGTAACTTTATAAATTTAGAACAGGAAGTCAGGGAAATGTTACTGAAGGACGGCAGGTAGAAACACATTCTGCTGCTCTCATTTATACTGGCTAGCCTGAGATGCAATTTTAACATCTTTAGCAGGGGGTACTTTACATTGGTTAAGGTTGGGTCTCACACCACTCTATTACTTAACTGATTTGTCTTTTTCTGGATATTGGAGTGGAATCAGTGTGCTGCATGCACTACTCTGTTTTTAGTGGATGAAATATGTACCACAAGTAATTGATTTGCATTTGTATTCCTCCTAACAAGTTAGGTCTGCAACTTCTTCACAATAGTAGCATATGTAACACTACGAACATGTGTTGTTGGTTTTTACAGTACACTAACTGATCCTTGGACTAACTGGTAAACAGGAACAGGAGTAACTGTCAACTTTTTATCCCAGCATCACTTCCTTTTCCATAGGAACAACTGTTTCTTCAGGGTTAATTTTATCCATTATTTGACTCCACAAAGCCACTTTTTCAATCTCTGATTCTTCATCATTGATCATATTTGCAAGCCATTCATCTGGAAAACCATTAGAAACCATTGTATTAATTTCTAAAGCATTTTCAGCAATAGGAACAGCAGCCACTCCATCTGCATTGTGCAGCCACGGTCAGGCTTATTGCAACACTTCCTCCAATGAAAAGAGTGGGGAAACTATTCCTATTCCCTCAGCTACATTTCCCCTAGTAGCATGTAAACCACATTGGGTCTCTCCTGAAAAGATGCTACTAGCCTAGTGGGACAAATCTGGTCAACAAAGGATAAGTAAATAAAAATGCAGTTTTCAAGGAGAAATAGGCCAGTCAGCCAATCATACCAGAGTAAATTTATAAAAATACCCATTCCATTGTCTGACTCATTTTTGAAGAAAGTGTCACCTACACAGACCGTCTCAAAAAACTACAGCTTTACTCCATCGCATATCGCCTACTCAGGGGCGATCTCTGCCTAACATACAAAGCTATGTCAAACCCAGAGCTGTTGGGCATGGTCCACTCAAAGAAATCTCAATCCCTCCGAGCTACATGCTCTAGAGACCTAAACCTTGTCACCACAATAAACAGAACATGCTGGATGATAGATTCCTGTCCCAGAGACTTCCCATACTCTGGAACAGACTACCTATCTATGTCAAACAGAGTTCCTCATTAGCACTCTTCAAGAAAAATCTTGATGATTGGATGGGAAATAGGAAATTCATCCCAGGGATCACTTCTGTGGCTCTGCTCGACAGTGGCACAGGAAAATAATTTTCTTGGGTGGCGAAAGCCAGGATACTTTTTTTGGCTAGGCTTATATAGGCCCTAGGGACAATAGCCTAGTACCTACCTATGAACCTATGAACCTATATTGCTTAATTTGGAGTAGAAGCTTGTTCCAGAAAAGGCATAAGCATTGTATGACAAATATGTCTCTCCAGTGTGTTTTGTTTATTTGGAGAAGCAGAATTAGATCCTTGGTTCTAGTGCTAGTGGTACTGTGTGATTTGTGGAGATATAAGATGTCTTGAACTACTGGATTTGCAATGGTCTGAAAAGCAAGGCACAATTTGTCCCTGAGGACATATAGGACACTGAATAAAGAGATAGTATTTTCAGCCTCTCCTAGTAGCTCTTGCCTTTTAAGCCTGCAGTCTTTTTAGTTAGGAACTTCTGGGATCTTTCCAGTTGCTTGATATGCATAGTAAGATACATCCTAAAAATGGCATTGTATTAAATTTTAGGTTTAAACACTGCAGAATATAGAGGGGAAAGAACTTTTTGGATACCTTTTGAAATTAGGTGTGCCATATAAAAATATTTCAAAACCACTATTGCAGTGTTGTGTCAAAGGCAAGAAATATCCACCCATGTTCCAAAGTCTTTCACCACACTTTCATTTTGAAACAAGGTTTTGTCTCTACTGTAAGATGGGTGATGGGATTCTTACTTACCAAATACAATGATACTGCATTTTTTTTAATATCTACTTTTAGCCCTCCTTCTGAGCACCAGGTTTTGACATGTGTGAGTCCATTTAGAACATCTGTGTATCAGAGGAGGACTTCAGGATGACTCTAAGTTTGCAGTTGTCTGAAAACTTGGTTAGCTAGAGATCCTTATTTGTAATTTGGAGATCTACAAAGTAGATGTCAAATAATGGGGAGTCCCAGCACAGAATTTCAAGGAACACAGATGGTCCCCTTCATGTTTACAGAGTATGTACATGCCACTCTCACAATATGGGTTCTATCCCTCAACCAGTTTGCTGTCCATCTAACTATGCAGGGGGTCAGCTTTGAGCTCATTCAGCTTGTTTATTATGTTAGCATTTGCTATGGTGTCAAAAGCCTTAGCAAGGTTGAGATATGCTGTCCAAGCAGCATGTCCACTGTTCACAGCTTGCTGTTAAAGAAATTGACCAGATTCATTAGCAAGGATCTACCCTTAACAAAGCCAAGCTGCTTGGGGTTATTCCTTATAAGATTTTTATAACAAAGTTAATTAGATCAGGTGATATGTTCTGTGGCTTTGCAGATGAGACTAGTCAGGCTAATGAGTCTGGGCTGGACTGATGATGGTTTTACAAAAGAACATGTATGATGTATGTAACTGGAAACATGCTAATATGATTTGTTTTCTTTTATATTAATGCATGCTTGCCTGTGTGTTAAGTTATAATTTAATAAAGGTGTTCAGTAAAAAAAAAAAAAAAAAAAACAGTAGCTAAGCTAGGCAGAGTAGCTGTAAGAGTGGGTTCATTAGGTGTTTTTTTTGTACTGTCCAGACAACTGGGTATGTTATCACTCTCAACAGATGATGTATTTTTCATTGTGCAGAGTACCTTTAGCAAGGGAGGTTTAGACTGTGTGATAAGCGGGCTTTGTATAGTTGTTTCAGGAGTGAGATTTAAACCAAATTTGTTTGCTAGTGAGTTCGCTGTCTCTACTGGATCCAAGTAGGTAATGTTATTTTGAATGAGTTCTTCCTTAGAGCTGATGCTATCTGTGTCATTATTCATCATGGATGGGTCCTGGATCCCCGCTTCCCATGATCCCTTGCTGACCTATGACCCCCAGATCTCATTTGCCGTGGAAACATTCAGGCATGTATCCTGCAGCTCAAGCTTCAGGTAAGTGTAAATTGCCTTTATTTTTTTGGCAAGTTTCTTTCCTTTCCTGTCATAGCTAGTGTGCTCTCCCTTTAGTGTAGTTAGCCTTTATTTCCTCCCCTCTCTGTAGCTTTTATAAGTATTTTTCCCTGGGTTCCTGCCTTTTCTTCCCAGGCGTTTCAGTAGCGGTTTTCCTTTTTAGGGGGTTTCTATGTTAACTGTCTTTCTCTTAGCTCTCTGTCTGCTAGCATATTAGTTATGATAGGGGTAGAGATAGAGACATAGGGCAGCAGAGCTCAGGGCTCTTTCTCTCAGGGAGGGGGGAGGAGTCCTGCTCCTCTTCGGTGAGGTGAGGGGGGGTCCTTTCGTAAACAGACAGACCCATGACCCTTTTTTCAGCTGCCAGAGCTTCTCGCCTGGGCAGCACCTTGGGGGAGGAAGGCTGCACTTTTCAAAAAAAATGGCATTTTAATACCAAGACAGATGGGGTATGATATATACACCCCACAGTACAGGTTTTATTTCATTTACCTGCCTCCTTTCAAAGGCATGCAGACGTTTCCTCCTCAACAAAGAAAGTGGTACATCAACAAGCAAGGGGATAAATTAATATATCTCTCTATGCAGGTGCAGGCATGCAATGATTTTGTGTGCTCTCAGTTTACTTCTCAATCTTCAGGCAGTAAGGTTTCAGGAGTGCCAGGAGCACCAGTGTTGATGTGCAGACAGAGCAGATATGATCCCAGTGGAATGGAAATTGGATCCTCATGTATTTCAGATAATTGACAGTGTCATGGGGGGGGACATAGATCTGTTCTGTTTCTAAACTCCCCATCACCATCAAAGTTTTTTTTGCAAGTTTTCATCCCCACAGCTTGAAAGTGGATGCTCTTTCTTCTATGATTTTTGCATAGCCACTGGTACCCCTTACTACTTAAGATTACTGGGAAGTGAGCCATGGAAGCCTCCATGGCCTTTGCCTTCAATTGTTGTCCTGTTGTCACACAGCCACAGCCATTTGTCAAAACCAAACTTCACTCACAGCCAACAGCCTTCTGTATTCTGTTTTGAACCATAGAGGGTCTCTACAACAAACAAGTTTTTTTTTTGATTTGATTCTATTTGGAAGCTAGAAACAAGAAAGGAAAGTGTAGATAAATGGAAGAGATTTTTATTTTGGAGGCAGCAAAAGATTTTTTTTCTTTGAGCTAATTTGAGTGTGGCTCTTCAATATACTTACTTACTTTGGACAAAGGTTTGTCTTCTTTTCTATTAAGGTTCATGCTGCAGCAATTTCTCTCACTATGATTGTGTCCCACCATTGTTTGAAGAATTGCAGGCCCGTTAGGTTGAGCCTTTCTGATTTCTCCATAGGATAGGTATCATTACGTACTAATCCTTCCTTTATGCCTAAGGTGGTTTAGTGTGGCTTTAAAAAAAAACTAACTATTCATTGCCTTTTTTATAAAAATCCCCAAATAAAAGGGAAAAGATTTTGCACACTTTTGATGTACACAGGCAGTTGCGCTTATTATTTGGACAGAACTAAAGGGTTCAGGCAGTCTCAGCAGTTGTTGAGTTCTCTTTTCTAAGTGGTTTGTTTTTTGCATTGCTTTTATTTCCCCAAGGTTATTCAAGGCATTGGGTTCCATTCTCCCATCTAGGCTAGGGCTACCACCACAGGGCAGCTTTTTGGAGGGAGTGGGAGTGGCAGGATTATTTTTTGAGGGGAGTGCTTTTGAGGAGTTACTTGAATTCTCTCATTATATCACCACACACTACTTTAAACTAAATCCTGGTTTTGCACTGCTGTTTTTTAGCATGTTGGCAACTCCTGCTTTGCTCTGTGTTTAGCCATCCTCCCTCCCCTCTGCTTTGGGATTCTTCCCAAAGTGTAAGACTGACTGCAATGAAGATGAAGAACATAGTACAGTTTTGTACCTACCATAAATGTAGATGTTCGAAGATCCACTTTTCCCTAACCCCTTTCCATAGAGAGTGTGGGTGTTGTTTCGGTGTATGTGCTTTATTTTCAGAATGTCTGAAAAGCCTTCTGGCTTTATAAGATGCTCCTCATGCAGTCGGAAAATGCCCCATTCTGACTTGCATGAGGAGTGTGTTTATTGCCTTGGAGAGAGCCACCTGGAGGTTGAATGCGAGATTTGTGCTGCATTCAACTTCAGAGCTCTCATGGATCACTGGAATAAACTCTTGCTCAAGGGACTTGCTAAAGGGTGACCTTTAACCTCCAGCTCCCCCTCTAAGCCCCCTGCGGATCCCAAAAGGAAGACCTCCCCTTCTTCCTTGAGGGATTAGCCTGCAAAAAAGCCAAGGTTCTCGGATCGCAGATCCCCAGACCTGAGCCCATCTCTTTGGTTTCGGATCTGGGCTCTTCCACTCTGAGAGCCTCTGATCAGTCTGTCAGATCCGAGGCCTCTGAGCCGTAGAGGCCCTCGGATCTGACTTGGCACAAACCTTCTTCGGATCTGGCCCATTTGTCAGATCCATCTTTGGTGTCGACTAAGCCATCGGATCCGAAGGTCATGTTGGATCTGATAATCATTGACTGCTCCTCCTTGAGGTCTAGGAGTTCTGGTCCAAGGCATAGGACTCGGTATCCCTCCTAGGACCACAGGACAGTGTCAGGGTCTCCAGCCAGGTTGGGACATTCTTCAGTATCCTCCAGATACTCCAGAAGTCTGCTGCCTACATATATGGGTAGGATGATGAGGAGTTTTCTCAAGGTCCAAATCGAGTTTGGTTTACCATCCCCAGCTCAGTTGCCCAGAGGATCTTCTCCATCCATGGGGCTTCACTCTTCTCATCCAACCCACCTGGGTTTGGATCACCTGGATCAGATTATTCTCTGTGAGAGACCTATGGTGTCGGGTGTCCCTCCCTTTCCCATACGGTCAGGATCTCTCGCAGACTCTGTTCTGCTGCCCTCAGAACAGGCTGCGTCTCAGCCCCGCAAGGTCTACACTAGTTCCTGAGGGGGGAGTATCAGGCCCAGAGTTTTCAGACCATTCCCTCCTCTTGGGAGCCTCCACGCTAGACAGCTCTGGACCGATATCTTATGGAGACATCACTGCTATGTTGGGTCCATCCCTCCTTCCTTCCTGTGCAGCTGCAGCCATGGAAGAGGAGGGGGTGCCTCGTCCAGTCTGTCAGCCTTTCAGGTTGTAGAGTGGACCTTCTCTGGCTGGGCAGTTACCTGTCCTTCGTCTTTAGATCCTTCCCAGCCCCTCTTGACTTTGGACGGCGAGCTTTCATCATCCTTCCAGGGTCAGGCCTCCTGTGAGCACCATCAGACTGGCATTATCCCACTTGGGGTCCCTGCCTCTTCCAAGTCCTCTCCAGAACTCACCATGGAGGACTCCCCTTGGAAGAGGATGTACAAAAGGAGGCACTTGGACTCCCCTAGAGCATCCCTCACTGAAGATATGGATTTTGAGGAGGGAGATGGTTCCCCCAAACATCTGTCTGAGGAAGTGTCCTTCAGGGACATCCTCAAAACTCTAAACCAAAGAGGAGGTTGGTCTTCCCCCACCTCATCTTCAGAGGAATCCATTTTCCTGAAGGCCTTCAGGATGGGCCCATCTTCTACCTGGGTGTCTCCCCCAGTTGACAAGCTCATACAGCTCATCACCAACAGAGCATGGAAGGAACCGAACACAGTGGAACCATTTCCAGTACAAAGGAGG
Source organism: Protopterus annectens (assembly GCF_019279795.1). Lineage (NCBI taxonomy): Eukaryota > Metazoa > Chordata > Ceratodontiformes > Protopteridae > Protopterus > Protopterus annectens. The sequence continues at coordinate 641,178,385 of NC_056725.1, forward strand.
AAAAGTGCCCAAACAGTAACCAATAAATCCCAAAAAGCACTTGGATAGCCATTTCCACCACAAACCACAATGTTTATTCACACAGACACAGCACCAGCAACCACAATATAAGATTTAACGCCGATATACAACCAGTTCGTTTTCGTCAAAAAACATCATCAGATAACTCTGAAAGTTGCACTACTACCCCTATATAACCTTGCCAATAACCTAATTAGTGCAATTAAAGCTTTGTTAATTGACCTAATAGATGCAAAGTTAAAGTACACATTCTGCTGGCTTAAACTCACACTGAACATGTTCTAAAATCATTCTTATTTAAAATTCCTAAGCATTGTAACCATAATTTGTTAAAACACATATCAAAACAAATATTAACACAGTATTACATATTCAATACAAATATTCCATACTAAAATGTATGTAAAATAAATGTTAAAAATTTGATACAAATTAAAATGTGTATAAAGAATGCTTCCCTGTAGTGTTAAAAAGAAATATTGTATCATAAAAACTAAACAGTTAACTCATAGTATGAAGGGTTCAGAAGTGTAAACATATTTTAAAAAAGTAGCTTATAATGCTTAAAATAAGACAATTGCTATTCCAAGATGGCCACTGACTATGAAACACTGTCTTCTGTGTGCTCTTACTACTACCAGTTAATCTGCTAAAATCATCTGCTGCTGCTCCATCAAAAATTGAAAGAAAGGATTTCCTAAAAATAAGCTAACCAAAATCTACTTACTTGTTGAGAAATGTTCTTCCTTTCTCTTGGATCTAGGACACTGAAAAGCCCTCCTATCTTTTTTTTCCAGCAGTGGTGTAGCAGTGCCTGCAGCCACATGTGCTTAGGCCAGACAGCAGTACAAGGGCTCTACAAGAACACAAATAAATAAGCAAAAAACAAAACTTCAATCAAGATGGAGCAAATGGAAGGGCAATCCTCAAAAACTAGACTGTCACTAGTTATGTCTCCAGAGAAAGAAGCAACCACCAAAAGACAAAAAACAACTAGATCTCAGCTTGATGCTCCAAAACAGCCACAGTCACAGAAAAGCAAAACTGAGCATCCCCTCATAATGGAAGAACTGAAAGCAGCTCTTACCACACTTCAGTCTGAAATTCAAACATTTTCATCAAAGCTAACCTTGTTCGGTAACAGTTTGGAACAAGTCGTTTCAAGGTTGGACCGGAACGAAGCAAGAACTATGGACAATGAAATTAAAATACAGGAACATCAAAAAAAACCTCTTCTGCCAATGAATCGTCTATAAAGGTCATGCAGCAAAACATAATTGATCTGGAGGCTAGAGCAAGATGTAATAATGTGCTGATCAGAGGTATACCTGAGAAGTTTGAACAACCACAACTACTAAATATTGCAGAGGAAATATTTGGTCTCTTCCAGGAAAACAAAGACATTGCTCAAACTTTTACAATTGAGAGAATACATAGAGCTCTGAGAAAAGCGCAAGTCCCAGACACACCCAGGCAAATCTATATTAGACTACTAAATGCCTCACATGTCCAATCACTCTTGCAAGCTGCAAAAAACAAGAAATCCATTATATGGAGGGGATCAAAAATCACAATTGCCCAGGACCTGCCACTTCCTATAAAACAATCCAGACAAACACTATCACCTTTTTGCAAGTTTTCTGATAAATAAAAACATAAAATTCCAGATGAAATATCCAGCTACTCCGTCCTTTCAGCACAGAAACATCACTTACTCCATCAAAGACCTTCAAGAAGTGAAATCCACGTTTCACAAAGCATTTGGTGAAATTCCAGCAATCCCCAGCTAAGCATAAAGTAAGAAAGATTACACATCCAACCATCCGAGCATCAAACTAAATAAACTGACCCTAATAAAAATAAATGATCTCACATACCTACAAGCCTCCTGCTGATGCCCTGCAAATGAACCGATGAAAAAGCAGACCCAAAACAACCTTCTTAACTCGGCGATCTGACTGATTTATCTCTTCAACTTATGCCTTTTTAGTTTTCTTGCTAAAAAGCACCTTTCCATCTCAACGTTCAATCAGTAGGCCAAGAAACCATTTATCATGTTGTCACAGTGACTTATGACCTAAAAGTGTCACCTGATAATATTTCTTAAAGGAAACCACTTGTTCTACTGTGATACTATCTCAATATATGTCATGTGCAGACAGCTGTCATAGCGAGGCTCCGCTGTCCTATCTAAACACTCCGTGCAGGGAAAAATTGAACATATGGCTTAAAGGAAGGAAAATGTGTCCTTAGGATCCTCACAATGCTGCATCTCTGCATCAGACAAGAGAGAGAAGCCAAATTTGTCCTTCTGGTAACCGGTTAGTTTTTACAGCCTTTACTTTTTGTTGTTTATACTGCGGTGGTTGTTCTGCGGTAGCATTGTCGCCTCACAGTAAGATGCTGTTCTGTTCGATTCTTAGCTAGAGCATCTTCTGTCTGGAGACATGCATGAATGGGCGTACCTTCATTAAAGGTTGTACATCAGAGCTGGCAACTTGGTATGTAAAAATCTACTGCCAATCATTAGCGGACCGGAGTTTTGCTGTGGCGACTCCTAACCCTAAAAGCCGAAAGACACAAACAAACAACTTTTTGTTGTTTATGTTTTACTGTCAGAGTCAAGCTTTTATGCTAAGAACCCCTTAGCTTGGCCCTGCTTGGGACGGAGCAGCGTGGATGAACGTCCTTATTTTAAATGCCTTGACTGCTGATGATATCGGCTACTGTCAGCTTCTTAACACGGAAGAAAGAAGCAATAGTTTTGGAACAGAGACCTTGTTGAAAGTTGTTGAAAACCTAATTGTCATGCTAACTGCTATTTGAGAGAATCTGTTGAATCTAAGATTATTGTAACCTGATGGCAGTGTTTATTCATTGGAAATGTTTTTATCTTGCAAGGATTCAATTAGTATGAGAAGCTCTAGAGGGAAATCCAGTATGAAATGATCCTAAAGTTACTGTCTGGGCCACTGATGTTGTGATAAAAGACTGAATGTAAGGGGAGTGGAATAATGGCTGGAAGTCTTATGGTTAGGATTAGTTTAATTTGTTCTGGATACCTGATCTGAATTAGAATGAGTGTCTCCACTGAGTAGTGCTTGTAAGCTCATCGGACAGATCCATGGGTTTTAATATACGGTTTGGAGGACTAAGGTACTTACTAGTTCTGATGGGAAAGCAGAGTGGTTCCTATACAAAAGCTAGATCAAAGATCAATAGAAGGATGCTAGTGCGTGGTAAAGTAAGTGCAATAGTAGTGTGCTTCTGCAGCTCCTGTTAGAATGGACAGAACACATTAACACTGCTTCTGCCAAAATGACATTTGACAGGACTGTCAGGCTGGCATATTTAGTCACAAATGCACATATCCTTATGCCAACTCACAGAACTCTGTTGTATTTTTGACCTGACGCTAATAATAGGTAACAAGGAGTACACTGTAGAACTCTCACTGTTTTAACAAGGTTTATAATGGAGCAGAGCAGACCATGTGGTATACACATGGGCTCTACTCTAGCTAAGTACAGACAGGCTGACTTTTCTTAAAATCAGCATAAATAATGCAGGCTAAGGACCTATGTTATTGCCTCGATATCCAGGGTAATATAGGGAAATATCAGCTACCCTATATCTTCCCTAGTTGTCATATAACCTCTAAACAACTGCATTGTCTTTAGCCATATCAAAAAAAAAAAAAAAGAATGATTTTCCCATGCAGCTATAGGCAGGTTTTGGAGGTAGCCTATATCAGCTCTGTGATGTAGGACGTGCTGCTCCTGGGTACTCCCCAATAACTTGGATGTAGTTAACATACTAGAGGTTGTAGGATCCAGATGTGGAGGAAAGTGAGACCATCTAGGGTCAGCCCAATAACTGCATGTATACACAACAAGCTGAACAGCTGATGTGAGCTGTCTGAAATCTGCATACAGGAAGTAATGGATGGGCTAACATTCTAACTAAGACAAAATGGGGTGAGAATGCTGTATCACCCCCAGAGGACAATAATTACAGGAGTCCACTTGGTATGACTGTTTGTACTGTTATATAATTCTGTTTAAAAGGGGGAAAAAGAAGAAAGGGAAAAAAAATCTCTTCAACTATATGTACAATGTGTTTTGCATTAACTATTTTGCTTGACCCAAGCACATGATTTGGCTCATATTATAAGTTAATTAACTAAATAACAAATGTCAATTTTAAGAGCAAGAAGCTCAAGTGTGGGTAGTAAGTTGGATTTTGGAATGTTGGTAATTCTTTGTAAAATAGTCATGTAAATAGTATCTTTTTATCTCTTTCAGATAGGAGTAAATTGTGGTTAAGCACGGGGGAGGTCTGAGAGAGGAGGCTGTCACTATACCCTATTATTACTATATACTTATCCCAACAATAGCAAAAACAAAAATACTTATATATAAACATCTCTACTGGCACTCTAGCTATTTATCCCTACATAATCTATATACCCCTCTATACGTAAAATCTCTTAACCCTAGCAAGTCCACACTCTGCCAGCCCACTAAATAAATCCGAATGGTATCGATAGATTCATGGAATATTAAAGGGTTACAAAATAAAAAAAGGAGCCTAGTACTACACCTTATTCAAAAATCTCCTTTTGAAATTACCCTTATCCAAGAAACGCACATGACAAGGGAGCAATGGGTGAACAACACTAAAAAGAAGTGGATAAAACAAATAATAGCTGAAGGGAACTGTATAGTCTCCAAAGGGGTAGCAATAGTTGTTAAAAACTCATTCAGAGGTTCTGTCATAGCCACTGGTGGAGATCCAAGAGGCAGATGGTGCTATCTAACATGTTCTATCCCACGCTTTAACAAAGAAATACTTATATTAAACGTCTATGGGTTTTGCTTCCATCAATCCTCTTTTCTATATGGAATATATTCACTTATCGAAAAATTCCACAACCACCTAATGATCCTTGGGGGCGACAGGAACATGACCATTAGACCGGAACTGGACAGAACTTGCAAATCCAACAAACAACCTTTGGGTATTACTAACACTCTAAGTGATATAATGGACGATTTTAAGTTATTTGATCCTTTTGAACTTTTCAGAAATGACTCCTCTATTAGTAACTACCAGGGGCGGCTCGTGCTATCGGACTGCCGGACTGCAGCCCTCCCACCTACAAAAAAAAAAAAAATCTGTGAAACAAAAAAAAATCGGAGTCCCGATTCCTCTCCTCTGCGCATGCGCAGACATTTTGAGGAACTCAAACTGCCTTTATTGGCAGTCCGGATGCAGAGAAACAGGTACCCAGCAATCTGTGCTGTGAAGTACCAGGAATCTGTGCAGTGACGACCGCACAGAACAGAGGGGCTCCGGACTGCTTCTTCTGCAGGCAGAGCCAATGAGGGGTGAGCTGAGAGCTCTCACGGAGATTTCACTGCGCGGGCTTCGTCACTGGGATTTCGTGAGTGGATTATACTCGCTTCGGTAGGTCGCTGGCTGGATGGATGGGCTTCCAGGTAAGTGAAGTGTGTGTGTGTGTGTGTATGTGTGTGTGTGTGTGTGTGTGTGTGTGTGTGTGTGTGTGTGTGTGTGTGTGTGTGTGTGTGTGTGTGTGTGTGTGTGTGTGTGTGTGTGTGTGTGTGTCAGGTCACAATCAAAAGCATTTTGCTTGACATGTGGCAGCTCATAGCAAATGACTTTTAGTTCTTACAACCACGCTCACCTTATAACAAACTAGTAAAAACATGTAAAGCTCAAAAGTGCACAAAGGACAAAAACAATGATACTTGCTAAAAGGTCTAAAGCAATCAGAAGCCTAAAACACCCTGCTCCACTCCCCTGTCATCATAGAAAGCTAACAAGCAATTCCAAAGCTTAAAATACAATATAAGACCAAGATTACCTAAAGTACAATATAAGTGTACAACTTATATAGTACCTAATAAAATAAACAAATGCACTTATCCCAGATGTTGTGGGCCTGGTGGTCTACTCAAATATGGTAAAGGAGGTTGCAATTAGCAATGATCTGCTTAACGTAGCAGCAGATATGAGCTAAATTTCCTTGGTACACTTACATAGCTGTTGGTTCTTTCATGGATTAATTCAGTTTGCCATATCCACTTTATCCTGTTCATGGACATGGAGGTGCCAGAGGCTATCCTGGCAAACAAACTTTTCAGTTATGCAGGGAACTGGTTCTGGATGAGGCATCGATCCATCTCAGGATGGAAAGACACGTGCGTGCATACACATACACCATGCATACACGTATCATCGTTTCACTTGCCAGCACTCCTTTGGAATGTGAAAGGAAACTCGGGATCCAGATAAAGACCTGGAAAGAAATTCAAGTTCCACACAGAATACACGAGCTGTGAAATTTTCCATTTCTTATTTAATGGTCGCATAATTTGTTGTTGTCTCTTCTCTGTGTCTTTAATCTGAATTGTTGATACAAGAGTATCAGAGGAGTGTTACTTCATTCTCTGTTGCCCTAAGCAGAATCCATGCTTCATTTTTTTTTCTGAAAGTGAAGATCCCTGATCTCTTTGGTTGTCTGAACATATTCTTCTTTCCCAGACCACAATGAAGAGAACTGAAGGTTAGAAAACTGCAGCATTGTTTTATCTCTTAAATAAATCTATTATGAATCTATTTGTTTTATTGCTATTGGGTCTTAAAAGAAAAGAGGTGGTTGTCTTTTTTTGGTTCATGGCTGTCTCTTTAGGATCCCTTGGGAGGTTGTGCTGCATGTTGAATATGTCTACCTGAAAGGAGCCACTAAGAAAACATTTTTCTTTGAATAATTCACCTCAGACAGAATCTTTTCTTAACAAGAAAATGAACAAACCTATATCACGGGTTGTGTTTCATTGGAATGCTGATGGAATCATGTCCTTGCTGTGGTCAGAAACATTCAGGTCCTTGAATTTCTTAAAGCAATGAAAAGCCAAAGCTGCAATTGTTTCACATCATTTGTCATTTGTGTTGATGTCATTGTATTATCATCTGATACCATATTTACAAAAGTGTGGTTTAAAATAATGTTATAACTCTCATAGGAAAAACAAACATAGAAAGTTGAAATGGAGGAAGTCTGCCCTTGAATTTGGTCTTTGTTGTTGCTCTAGTTGTTACAGCCTGTTTCTTGCTATGGCTAATACTTGACTTGGGATGTAACTATATACATTATACAATGCTTCCCCTAAAACGTGCACGCTGATTGGCCAGCCCAACCAGCATGCCCGTTGTAAATCCCTCAATATACTAACAGAAAAAGGTCCGGTCGCCCAGACTTTTTCCGTTAGTATAAAACACTGGCTCGCTATGTTAAAAGAGTTTAACATAGCAACACAGGTTTAAAAAAAGCAACGGACATTTCCGTTGCTTTTTTAAAAGCTGTCTCGCTATGTTAAACTCCTTTAACATAGCGACACAGTGTGTAAAAAGCAACGGAGATCTTGCGATCTCCGTTGCTTTTTTTTTAAACTGTCTCGCTATATTAAATGGGTTTAACATACCGAGACAGCTTTAAAATAAGCAACGGAGATATCCTTTGCTTATTTTAAAGCTGTCTCGCTATGTTAAACCCATTTAACATAGCGAAACAGTAAAAAGCAACGGAGATCTTGCGCTCTCCGTTGCTTTTGCCCACAGCTCTGATGTACTGCGTAGGCATGCGCAGTACATCAGAACTGCCGCAGAATACCAGACAGCTGCGGAAGGGCAGCAAAGAGGCATTATACAATGCCATTATTTAAGAAAAGTAATTATTTATTTTCTTAAATAATGTCATTGTATAATAGCAATAACCCACTTCTGGGTGTGGATAATGCTGGATTTACCCACGGTTGGCTTTGTTTGGTCCCTCGGGCTTCGCCCTCGGGACCAAACCACGCCAACCATGGGTAAATCCAGCATTATCCACACCCAGGCGTGGGTTATTGCTATAATATTACTGTAGTTGTCTTTTCTCAGTATGTAACTGGGGCAAGATTATTTTAACTGCATTTATTTGTCAATAGTGCTTTGAATATTCACTTTTCAATTGCTTATGTAGAGGAAGGAGCATGCTGATGAATTTTATCTGATTGTGTCTTTTTTACTGAGCTTTTCTTAAGATTACATGCACTAAATTATATTTTCCAAGCATGGGAAGACTTCTTTTTTCAATGTAATTGTGTTTTTCTTTGAATGGTTACCAAGTTAATTGAGCAACAGGTCTTATTTACTGAGTTCTAAATATCTTTACTGATTTGTAAAAACTTCCTTTCCATAATTTCAAGATATGCTATTTCAGTGTCTTTGTATGTTGTCTTGACAGCTATGTTACTCTAAACTAATTATATCTGCACTCAAGGTATAGAGCAGTTGCTCTGGAAATAGTTCTGAAAAATAATATTCTTCAAATTATTTCCACTAACATCTGTATTAACAAAAATACTGATTAATTTTGATTTGCATTCATGGAACATGAATATTTCTTAGTTTCATTCATATGCCACTTAAGTTTTGTTGTTAAATACATTATAATCAAATTTGACAGACTTAATAAACGTATTTAGTTAACTGCCTCTACCAATTCGAGTTTTTATGTTTTTTTTAACTTCTGATTAATTATATTCAGTGTGAATTTATTATGTATTCATCACTTTTTTCTTTGTATACCATTGATACTTCCAAGTTAAATCTGTATAAGTACTATTTCATCTTGCTTGTTGGGAGTTCCATTTTTTGTTAGCCTCTCTGAAATGAAAGATCTAAAAACTGCCTCCATTAATCTTTGTGATCCATTTATCCATCCTCAACATCTTTTTCCATTTTGTACATGGGGTCGGGGTGTCACTTCAGCAGAGACAATCATCTTGATCCAAGGTTTACACTGCCAGGTGGCTCACCCTGCCATGTTAGTTCACTCACATACACACTCTCATCTATGACCAGTTTAGTGTGTCCCATATACCTACTGCAGGTCTTTGGAATGTAGGAGGAAAACGGAGCACCTGGAGGAAACCCACATGACCAAAGGGAGGACATCCATTAAACTGTGTGATATTCATATTAAATTCACAGTCCTTAATCTTTCTTCAGACAAGCAGACCTGATATTGTACGTATAACTGTATCCTGATTACAACTTGTTGATGTAATTCCACATTCAACTATGTCCAAATACAATACATAATATAGATATAGACTTGGAAGTAAAATTGGTTATGGGATACTTCTCCTTATGTGTAAATATATTAACATACTCCTTCTCCTCTAATATCTCTGCATGTGTGTGTAATGCCCCAGTTACTATATACTGGTGGCTAGAGAGAACAAATGGTGGTGGATAGAGATACTCAGGCTTGAACCCTGTACTTTGGATGTAGGTGGTAAGGACCTGAATTCCCTATCCACCACCATTTTGAAAAAAAAAAATGCAGATTTTTGCCTCATATTTGTCCTGTTCCTCATAAAATCTGTGGTTTCTGTGTCTACATTTTTCCTTACAAAGTCTGTAGTGCAGTGGTGCACTGGTAGCATTACTGCCTGACAGCTGCAGGTTCTTTGGTTTGATTCTTGGCTGGGGTGCCTTCTGTGTGGAGTTTGTATGTCCTGATATCTTATAGAGATGTGTCTGGAGTTTCTCCCTGCTCTGCTGAAAATTGTCTTTTGTTCCAAGTCAGACTAGTTTCCTGGTTAAATGTTTAAAAATAACAGGCATTTGAATTTCAGACTTCATATTCATCAGAAAGTACATGGTAACACAAAATTGTTGATTCTAGCAGATGCCTAAGTTTATAACATGGATATTTGAAATTTGTCCCTATTTTTGGGACTGTATTCCCCTATTGTTGGCTTTGTCCAGGTATTTTGTGCTAAGGTTGAGAGCTATCTATGGTGAGAACTGAATTCATTGAATGTTTGGGGGCTGTATTCCCCCCATTACTGGCTTTGTCCACATGTTTTTTGCTAAGAGGTTGAGAGCTATGGTGAGAACTGAATTTACTGAATATGTTTGGGGGGGCTGTATTCTCCCATTATTGGCTTTGTTCAGGTGTTTTGTGTCAAGAGTTTGACAGCTATGGTGAGAACTGAATTCACTAAATGGTAGCCATTTAAGTTTGTCTTCCTCCCTTTCACAAAACAGCTGATTTGGCATAGTGGTATGTTTCTCTGACTGTTTTGCACAGGTAAAGATGTGGCAGTGAAATGTATGATGGTAACACAGCATTTTATTCTAGCAACTTTCCGACATTGTACAAGCAATGTTTAAAATGTGTCCCTGGTTTTTGGACTTTTGTCCACACCCCCAATAAATTTCGGCTTTTTCCAGATTTCTTGTGCTGCAAAGTTCAGAGATACAACTGTGTGTCAAGTAGATTTTACAAGGAGCTGAGAGCTGCAGGGGAACAAAACTTTAGTGCTGCTTATTCTGAGCCCACTTGCATTGTTAATAGCACAACAGGTAGTGTACTGGCTTTTGATGCAGAAGGCTATGGGTTCTACTCCCACAATGGATAGATGCATTGTTGATACTGTACTGTGTTGTAAAGTGGGTGGATACTGCAGTCCTTTTTGCAAAGATACCTAGAGTAGTAACTATGAACCTGTTATCAGTTTGTCATACAGTCCCTATTGCGATATTACTAGCTTATCATTTTTTTAATGCATGCAACATAAACAATTTGTTCCTCAAGGGCAACAGGTACTTTATTTGTAGATGAATAAACAATGACATATAAAGTTGTTTGCTAGCAGCAACCTCTTCATTGTTACAGATTTCTTTAATGTGGAATTATTTAGATGACTTTTACACTTCAGAGATTGTGCATATTTACTGATATTGGTGGACTGTAGAAGGTTGAGTAGACTTTTATGATGGAGATATTCTGAATTGGGTAGTTTTGTCATTGGTGCATGCATTTTGTTTCATTGTTTATTGGAAACATTTTCAAAACTATACATTTAAAATGCCCTCTAACAACTGTACTGTATTGTACAAGGAATACAATTTAATACAATCGGGAAGGTGTATCAAAGAGCATGTGTATGTTTTGTGTTCAAGGGGCCTATGATTTGAAAACAGCCCAAAAGGGGCCTATGATTTGAAAACAGCCCAAAGTTAATCTTTATCTGCCACTGGCAAAATGTATTTTCTTTGAATGTGGGTTTCAATGCATTTTCAATGCATGTGAGTTTCAAGGGCAGAGAAGTTTTAATGCTAAGTCTGTTTTCATTGTGAGACTGCATTGCTTTGTTTAGTAGATATCTATTGGGGTTTGTGCTGTAAAAATGCAAAATAAAACTTTGAAATGAAATCCAAATCATTGCAGAAGTAAGGCAGTATGCACATTAGTGTATATTGTAAATGGGGCAAATTAACCAAGGAATGGGACACTGGAATTGTTGAGAGGGGAAGGGCAGCAAACTCAGACAGCCCTGGTTGAACTATACCTCCCAGTTGTCCATATTTTTGCAGAATGAATAGATATTTTCTTCTTATTTTTGGTTTGTTCCTCATAAAATGTGTAGTTTTCTGGCAAATCATTTAGGAATGAAGTCACTAAATGACAGACATTGAGCTTTACGTCATAACCTTCAGAAAAATGCATGCTAAAGCAAGACCTGTTATTCTATCAACTGTCTTAAGTTTATACAAGAGCATTTTTTTAGTAGTGTTTGTATGTTCCCCCAGTATATTTGACCTTGTCCAGATTTCCTGCATTAACATGTTGAGAAGTATGTGCAAATAAAATTGCTTTAAATAGCTTGGTTGGGAGGGTGGCCTAATGGTTAAGGCTTTTGCCTTACAAACACAAGATACAGAGTTTGAATCTCACAGGAGATAATTGGCTAGGCTTAAAATGACTCACAAGGGCAGTTGGCCTAGTACTAACCTATGAACCTTTATCGACTTAGGCATACCCAAATCTCTCAACTGTCCCCAATTTTGGCTCAAAATGTTGCTCTTCCCCTAATAATCCCTCTACAAAATGGCAATTTTGGAAGAAAACATGGACGGTTTACAATTAATGAATCTGTAATAATCAGTTATAGATTACTTTTATTTCAGAAATGCATGTAGATTCTTTTATTTTGTCAGCTGCTCAAGTTAGCAGTACTAATATTAAAAAGTGTCCCTTCTTTGACAGGTTCCCAGCTGTATTGTGTGGCTATTTTATATTTTTGCATCACATTTTTGGTCCATTTTTCATAAAATTGTGTTTTTTGGCAAATTAGCGGCAAATCATTAAATACTGAAGTTAGAAAATAATGAAAGACATTTGAGTTTCAGATTTTGTACCTTTCAGAAAATTCATACTAATGCAAGACCTACTATTCTATTATCTTTCTAAGTTTATAAGAGCAATATTTAAAAATTGTCCTTATTTTGGGTCTTTGTCCCACTTCTATGTATGGCTTTGTCCAGATTTCTTGCTCTGAGGTTGAGAGGTATGACAAATGTGTCAGGGTCATCACAGTCAGACAGAGACATTTCAAATTGTGACAAACTTGTTGCACTCCACTCCCCCATGCAGTGACTCTGGATGTGTCCAAGCAAGGCAAGTAGCAGTTATGCAGTGTAAATGTGCAGACTACCCCCCCCATCCAAGGTAAACACAAGTACTACAGTGGCTTTTCATCTGTCATTGATTTTGCAGAATGTTCTGGTTTCTGTCATATTTTTATACTGTTGATATATGCTTATTATTATTCAGAAAGTGCCTTTTGCTCTGTGTTTATGTAGCAGTGCTTTAATGACCATCGGGTAAACTTGTCTGATATTGTAAGATGCAAGTAAGTTTTAATAAGCAATTAAGCAGTATTGCTAATAAAGGCCAGGATTAGATTATGTTAAGCTCATTACAGGCTTTACCTGCAAACTAAACAGAATGCTAATCTATCATGTGTGGTCCATATCCTGTGCAGTAATCATTTAAGCAATATATGTTGAGCTTGTTTCTTGTTTGGTTTTCATTTTTTACTTTGATCATGTTTTCCCCATGAAACAAGTAGATAGTTGTCAGGCAGCAGGTCTTTTTTGGATAAGAAATATTTTTACAAGTGGGGGTATCACAGAGATTGCTACTTGCTACTTTCAGCATGTTACTTGGTACTTTAATAAAGCTGAATATAAATTATAATTAAAACTGGAGTGCAAGAAGAAGTGATTTGAGTTAAGTGCTGCTTGTTTTTCTTATACTTGATTTTGACTGGCATTCCAGTAATGTATTTAAAAAGTAATTTATTTTTTCATGCCTCACATCCTTTTTGTTTTCATCTAGATATTAAGTAAGCTGTCATGCAGCCAATGGATTGAAATATTTTTTTTCTTCTACACTTCATTTTGTCTTGATTGGACTCCCATAATGATGGTTTGGCATCCAGGGCAGCATATTTAATTAACGTTTTTGTGGTTTTGAGCATAGCCCCTCCCCTTTCTAGTTGGTCACACCCATTCCCATTGACCCCACCCATTCAGCTGTCTCCTGCAGCCCCCCTTTGATTTGAAGTCACCAGCCGCCACTGGTAACTACACATTCTTCTCAGTGTACCACAAATCCTGGTCCAGGATAGACTTTTTTTTAATCTCAGCATTTTCATCTCATGAAATAGTATATAACAGTGACCCTAGAACTATCCCTGACCATGCCAAAATTAATCTTAACTTAAATATCTATAAACCTAATCATGAGAACCTCATCCCTATAAATTGGTCCCTTAATCCTAACCTCTTGAATAACAAGACCCTTCACCAAGAAATCCAAGAATTCCTTTCACAGACTACAAGTTCTTTTGAAAAGACAGACATCTCCCTAGATATACAATGGGCAGCAGCTAAAGTCACCTTAAGAGGTATCCTTATCCAAAAGGCATCCCTAATTCAGAAACAGTCCAAATTGTGTACCTCGGCACCAGAAACAGAACTAAGAAGACTGGAATAAGAGTTGCAAACAAAGTTTTCTGTAGATATTGAAAAACAGATGATCACCTTTCAAAAACAACTATACGAATTACACCTAAATCAATATTCTGTTATGGAATCCAGACTTATTCACAGATACGCTGAATGGGCGCAAACCCCTTCTAAAATTCTAGCAAGGATAATAAATATTAAGCCCTCACCTACCACAATAAAAGAAATTAACCATAGGGGTAAATCCTACTTCACAGATAAAGAAATCATACATGTATTTCAAGAAGTGTATAAAGAAATCTATGGACCCCAATTGCTCGATTTAGAAAGCCTAGATGACCCTTTCCTAGATGAACTGCAATTTCCAGTAATAAGTGACACCCACAACAAACTGCTAAAGGCGCCTATAACCGTGAAAGAAATAATTTTACCTATCAATAAACTGAAACCAGGCAAAGCACCAGGCCCAGACAGCTATGTGTCGAAATTCTACAAGGCCTTTAAGCAAGTCCTAGCCCCCATTCTACTTAAGGTCTATAATCAAATAATCCAATTTGGCATTTCCTACTTGTATATTAATAACTCCAAGACCATTTTTATACAGAAGGCAAACGACACTAACCTCACTACAAATGACTATCGCCCAATTGATTCTATCGTCTATCCTGGCTTATAGATTAAAAAATATATTACCGCATATCATATCCCATGATCAGTTAGGTTTCATGAACAGTAGACATGTATGGGACAGCACTCTATCCATTGAAGCTATAACCAATATGACAAAGTATGACAAATCTCCCAAATATGCAATTTCGGTTGATGCCCAAAAAGTCTTTGACAGGGTAAACTTAAATTTTCTCTTCAAAAATATGAAACGCTTCTCTATCCCTGATGAATACATCAGAATGGTTGCAACCCTCTATAACAAGGCATCTACTACCCTAAACATAAACAAGAAGAATTCAAGTCCAATTCAAGTAATAAACGGTACAAGGCAGGGTTGTCCCCGTTCACATTATTTATTTAATCTATATGTTGAAGTCCTCCTATTAAAATTAAGCCAAAAAACATTCCATCATCCAGTCTTTATATATAAACCTTATAGAAGTTCTTAAATAAATAACCTTCCTCACTTTATTTCCTCTATTTCTCCTTACTCCTATGGCTGCGTCCCTATTTCCCTATTGTTTAATATTTTAATATCTTCGGAGGGAAGACTAACTCTGGCCTAAATACTTTTTGATTTTAAGTCCCCAACTCCACTCTAACCCCTAAAAAATCAAAATAGAAACCCTATTACCATGCTCCTATACCCTAGTATCAGTAGAAACAACTAATATCTTCATCCTAATACCTCCTTACTTAGTGACAGCCAAATGTACATAATGTAGATAGTTAAAGCAAATAGGTATTGGCTTTATAATCTTATACTCTTACATATGATTACTCAATATTTTAAATTGTCAAGACTCCCTTTCACTATTCTATGTTAAATTCTAAAACACTTGCTCATGGGAGGTCAATTGATTTCCTTGTAATTTTGTGCTGAACCTATATGTTATTAACCAAGTATTTACTAACTGTATCCACCTTCTATATGTCGATCCTATATGCTTTTGTTATATGACCTATATTTGTATTTGTATATTAATAAAATGCAATACAAATTAGATTGCAAAAAAAATAAGACAATTGTCATACAATGAGGTAAAAAATAGTAAAAAAAGAGAATTAAAATAACAGCATGCTACAATAATTATTCAAATGCCACTACATTATAATTTAGTTGATCTTAATTTTAATATTGGGACCAGGGAAGACCGTCCCCGGGATTCATGAAGCTCGGCGCAAGGCCGGCGTAAGGCTTGCACTGGCCGTGCGGCGTATATATGGAGTAGTAGTGCCATATGCATATTAATGAAGGCACGCAGCCTCCACAGCCATGTGCATAGGAAACGTGCGCGAGTGCATGGGGCGTATCGAAGTTGCGCAGGGAGGCGTGTCAATGTCGGCTGTCGATGAGCAACCTAAACTGCTGAATATTATATTCCGCCTGCAATACTAATCGCACCTATCAGTGTCCGTGGAGAGTGAAACGTATACAAAGCATGCAAGATAGTCCCTGCAAACAGAAAATGAAGAAGCAAACACAAATGCACAGAAGTGAATAACGGGTCCCTACCCTTGAACAAATGACAGGAAAACCATGTGCCCATAGTCCAACGTAGTGTTGATAGCTATACCATGTGAAAGTAAAATGTATCATATGTTAGGGCGCCACCAGGAGGTATGTCCAGCCCAATGGAGATGGTCACCAGCTGACCCATAATGTGAGGGAGGGCACATAGCTGTGCAGATGTGTCCATAACAAAATACACAAGGAGAAATGCAGATATATATAGTGACCGTATGTCCGAATCATATCCCACAAGGGATGTAATAGTCATATACAAAAGGTATGTCCGTATTCCACATAATAAATGTGATAGGGAATAGAATATGCATGTAAACGAAACAGGAGCATAGAAACAGCTACAACAATAAGGACACATGTAGGCCGAAAGGAACAGTGTGATCCGTACCGTCGACTAAGAATACCACCTGTCCCACTTTGCGAGAGACAGTACCTCTGTGGGCAGATGTGTCCTGACACAAACTTGTTAACATGGCAAATGTCCAGAGATTATAGGACATAATTATCCCTCAGATGTCATGTAGTAGTGCATTAAACAGTTGTTCTCCACACGTATATTACATAAATGTTGTAAGAAACAGAATAAGCCACCGAAATGCTACAAGACTAAAGCTTATATATAGGCAAGAGTTGTAAGTTCTATCTGCCGAACTGACCGTGGGTATGTGTCGGCATGTAAAATGTGCTGTGTTCACTGCAAATGTTACACTGTGGCCAATTGAAAAGGTGGAAACAGTACCGTAGACTGTGGGGAGGCATTGTCCACATCAGTCGGATATGTGGAAGGAATGGCATGGACATAGGAAAAGGTGCCATCATACCAATGAGTACAACAGGTCTGCAAAACCCAGAAGTCAGTGTTAGAAGCCGAAATGGTATGTGACACAGTTGAACGGGTAGTACCCGGGTATACCAGCCAAGTAATGAAAGTGAAGTATGGGCGTGTATCTATGTGTTCGTGAGGTATAGCACGTGGAAAGCAAACCTGGCAGGGTAGTCCACACAACCATAAAGGTACCCGACACCTGCAGGGTAGTCAGTGTGCTACTCTGGCCGTGTCATGGGCCAACAAACAAAGTAGTGAGCTATCGGGTGTGAGGAATTTGCGTGTGAGGGGTGGATGGGTAATGGTAAAAAACACAAAGGCGATACTGTGTCGTATGCAGAAAAGGTGAACCAGAGGTGTAGGAGGGGGCAGCAGGTGAAGTGGACAGAAACACAAACACATGGAGAAACAGCTGCAAGACAAGCAGACAGGCCATAGTGTAGAACACAATCCCACAAACATATGAATATGGAAATGTGCAATACAAATGTATAGATATGTCACCGTCACATACCCACAGGTTGGTCCTGATGGAACTGGCCATAAGAAATGCAACACAGCTGGCTGCATAATGGCCTACCCAGCATACTCTCCACATCACACAACCCACCCGCGTAACAAAACGTCCACCAAATCCAGCCGTACTTGGCCTACTGGTTCGTTACAGACACAGCTACACATAGTGACCCCTACGCATATGTAGTAGGTATTGTCAGCCTAGGCAGTGTCAGGATTGCAAACCATGTATTCCCTGCATGTTAAACCCCCTGCACATTTTCAGAAAGCCAAAATACTTTTCAATATCACTGTTGTTTTGGACTGGTCCAATTTTTGGAATATTCCTTACGGGATAAGTAATCAGTGTAAATAGTAGAATGGGTATGACGACAAGATGTCCAATCCTGTAGATATCTGGACACAAGTCAGAACGTGTAGTAGAGGTCCAAGACACTGTCCAGACCTGAGTGGTCATGCATAACCTAGTACCCAGGATAAAACACCTTCCCGTGACGCATGTGTCCCGACACAAATAGACGGGATAATATATTGCACACATTCGCATAGTGGCAAACGGCAGAAGGGTGAGGAAGACACCCGACATTAACAGGATAACCCTGATGAAGTGTGAGGGATACTTACTGTGTGCAGGCGTGACTGACCATACCTGTCAACCTGTGTGAGCTAGATATCTGGACAGAGCCATGAATACAAGTGAGACAAAGGTCCAAAAGCAGGTACAATTTGCAAAGATAGCTGTTAGAATTTATTCATTTATGTGCAGTTTGAGTACCCGGGAAGTCCACTGGGCCAAGAAATGCCCAGTTACAGTGGAGGCCCAGGGAGAAAAGCTCCACAAGCAATACAAGGAAATAAAGGCTACATAATGTTAAAGTTAAAATACAAGAGTAAAATTCTTACAGTCAGGAAATACACATACATAAAATGTGCATAATAAGACAGTGCAAATCCAGAGTTTTGTAGTGGTAATACAGATATTTACAACAGTTACATACTTGGAGTCAAGTGAGTGTCAGCTAAGTCTGGTTAAGCTGGAGGGTAGAGAGTAGCAGGAGTATGGAGAGCTCAGAGGAGTGAGATCCCTAGAATTAATATCAGGTGCAAGCAGGAATATATCCATGTGGATGGATAAACATAAAAATATTGTAGAATAACAGTTTGCACAATGGCATTAATGTCCGGAGTATGAAGTCTGAAACTCAACTGTCTGCCAGCACGTTCCGACTTCTGTCTTTAATGCCGAGCTACTGTTGTGCCAGAACACAACAGCGTATTACAGAGGTCCGTACCATACCACTCAACTGTCCAGATATTCGCAGAATGACCAGAGAGTTGGCTCATATTGTTGTTGTGTGCCTCCGACAATTTGTGTCTGTCCGGTAAATAGAAGTGGATTTACGTCACTAAATAATGAGGATTAAGTATAAGACTCCACATCCCACAGAAGAGTCAAGATAATACAAACCCTAGTATTCTATCAACGTTCTAAGCTTGTAAGGACAATAGTTAAAATGTGTCCCTCTTACTCTCCCCATCATGTAGGGTTTGCGCAGATTTGTTGCTCTAAGAGGTTGAGAGGTATGGTCCGTACATATTTACAGTAACAACCCTTCACATTTGTGTAATGTACAACTGCATACCTGTAGTCACATCATGTCCAAGATAATAATCCCCGTATGAATGAATACAGGTAATAGTCAAATGTGAATGTGAATGGGAAACTCCCCCCCCCCCACCGTGGAGTATGGACCGTAACAACCCCACCCATAACATGCACTGCCAACAGAATAAGCTCCTGACAGGTGCCCAAACACCTGTGTCTATAAATACAGGTAAAATGTTATTAATAGGGAGAAACTCCTGTCCATATGCTTTGTCTGACATTTGAACGTGGCCAGGGAAGTTCTGTTCACCAGGCGGACAAGCCTATACCCATATCACTACATGAACACCCTGACAATCAGAGACCTGCATGTGCTACGACTATATGCCCTGGTGTTCTGCATAACCTTGGAGTGATTAACAATGCAGCTGAGGTCCACAGCAGTAGGCAATAGGGAATGTGTAACATGTAGTACCGTGTTTTTTCCAGCAGGAGAATGGATGCCTGTGTTGTAAGTGAAGCGGTGAGGCGTATGTTGATGTATCTAAGTACTATGGGTATGCATATCAATGAGGCAGAACAACAACTGAATACTGTTTCCGGCATCCGTCCAATGTGAATGCAGTCCCGGTTGACCTACGACCACTGCACATATCCCTTTAAAGTGTAATGAATGCGTTCGTGCTGTACACACATTTAAATACGTAAAGGTGAACCATGTGTATCGCATCAGTCCGTAAACCAGGCTACAGATATGTAAATGTTACGGTCAGAAGTATGAAAGGCCACATAAGCACAAATATCTGTTAAACATATGTAACCCACAACATAAATATGCAAGTGCACCTGCACGTGTGTGATCCGCTCACAGCATAGCAAATGAATGCTGTTTCCTCCACGTTATATATACATGGCTCAAACCTGTTAACCCCGTAAAGTATGAAACCAGACAAAGCCATGCAAACTACTGGTACAAATAGGGACAATACCCAGATATGTGCCAGAACAAACATAGAAAGTGGATAGAATAACAGGTGTGTCAGTAGCATGGATTCTCTGAAGGCTATGCAGTCGTAACCTGAACTGCTTGCCATTATTTCCCAACATCAGTCTTTAATGAAATGCCACTAAATTGCCAGATAGACACAAGTTTATGAAAAACAGACCGAAGATAAAAGGCAAATAGCTGTACATTCTGCGACAATCTGTACAGTTGAAAGGTTTGGTATGGATATAGATATATGTGTATACACATAATCCACAGACGTAAACCAAAACAAATTATGAAATGAGGAATGTACATGTATATATGTATACACAACAAACATATGTCCTGTAGATATAACACATGTACATAAATAGGCGACGGTATAGCTATTATGGGTAGACAAACAGATATGCACGAAAGGTGAATAAACTGCTGCTTTCCAAACCAATGGCCGGAAAGTACCAGTGTGACAGGCCGGAAAGTTCTACACTTTAAACATGAATATAGGTGCCCATTGCAGGACCCCAAAAATTCATCCATACGAAGTGTCAACCGTCATTGACGCCAAAGAAGTCACACCTGCAAATAAGATATAGCTGTACATGCAACAGTGGCAGGTGCAAGGGTAATAACACATGTGTCGATAGAATGATATCCGGTAGTGGGGAGTGCTTAGAAGTGTCTCCAGACTTTATTAATGCTCACATTAAACATGTGTAATGGGTACTGTGGAGGGGTGTCAGGTATGGGAATCATGGGTATGCAGAAATGGGCCTAGGTGTTGGTTGGCACAGATTTATTAGGTCCGCCCCATGGGAGTGATGTGGGTATAGCACACGCCTGTATTCTCAATAACTGTTCAAACCATCTACTGGATATTGTGTAAACCATTGTGGGAATATGCAGGGACCTATATCAGTGACATACCTCTTAACCTCTTAGACCAAGAAATCTGGACAAAGCCATGAATAATGTAGGGATGAAGGCCCAAAAATAGGTACACTTTTTATATATAGCTCATACAATCTAAGAAATTTGATAGAATAACAGATTTTGCATTAGCATGAATTTTCTGAAGGGTGTCAAGTCTGAAACTCAAATGTCTGTCATTATTTTCTGACTTCAAGCCTCAATAATTTGCCAATGACTTACCATAAAACCACAATTTTATGAAAAACAGACCAAATATATAAGGAAAAAATCTGGAAATTCTGCAAAAATCTGTACAGTTGATAAGTATGATCAGTGTCATGTAGGCGATTATCATGGATGGACATGCGTACGACTAAGATTGTAACCATACCTGTCAAACTGTCATAATAATAAAAATACAACTCCTCCACTCCTTCAACACCTGAATCACTAGATATACGAAACAGGAACACAATCACTGTAGGTTTGGAAAGTTCTTTAATTCTGGTACCTCGGCCTTCGCCTTCTCCTGGAATACATTTTACACACTCAAACACCACCCTTTTATATCATGTCTAATTGAATTATTGGTGCACATTCCATTTACCAATTAATTTAATTACCTTCATTGTTAACACAACCATAAAACTTGCATCAAAAACACCAACAACAGAATAGATGCACGAGTTTTCTGCAATGTTCGTTCATTTCTCTTTACCAGCACACCTAACCAACCTAGTGTGCATTTCAGAGATATGTCCTTCCATTCTGAGGACAAGTCCACCTCATCATCAGAAAATTCGTAAGCAGGTAGTCGCTCCACTCTCAGACCCCTGGGTGTGATATTTGAACTAATATATTTTTCGAGTAGCTTCAAATCGTAAAAGGTTGTGACTTCCTTCACCATGGCTCTCTCCAGTTCCACATACTTTTCAGAGAAATCAATGGCAACACTATCCCAAGGATCACTGTTCGCCATCTTTTCTTCCCTTTCCTTCCACATGGATGCCAAATTCACAGGTTGAGTTTGTTGTGCACTCACCGAGGTGGAAGTAATGGTGTTCACCGACATGACAAAATAAAAATACAACTCCTCCACTCCTTCAACACCTGAATCACTAGATATACGAAACAGGAACACAATCACTGTAGGTTTGGAAAGTTCTTTAATTCTGGTACCTCGGCCTTCACCTTCTCCTGGAATACATTTTACACACTCATGAGGCAGCATTTCGTGAAAGGTTGCTACAAATGGAATCTAGGTTTATCATTAACTGTAAAACTATGTTCCCTAATGGGTTAAACATGGAAATTTAAACTTACCTTTTTCCACATAGCGCTCAGAGATTATTGAATGTTCATAGAAGAATTTTAGTGAAAAATAACAAGAATAGGTAGAGTGTATATTGTATTAATAGTACCAGTTTAGAAAAACCAAAAAAAATCAAAAATCAGAATATTTATAAATGTGATGATTTATAGTATTGTTTTTTGTTCAAGTATTTATTTATTCTAAAAAAATATTAAGATTATTTAAAGGATTTGAAGATATAAATGTTCATACAAATTTGACATTTAAAGAAGTCTGAAATAATGAAAAGAAGTGGAGTTTGAAATGTTGTTTCTGAAAAGAAAAAAATGGTGTTTTTGATGCAAGTTTTATGGTTGTGTTAACAATGAAGGTAATTAAATTAATTGGTAAATGGAATGTGCACCAATAATTCAATTAGACATGATATAAAAGGGTGGTGTTTGAGTGTGTAAAATGTATTCCAGGAGAAGGTGAAGGCCGAGGTACCAGAATTAAAGAACTTTCCAAACCTACAGTGATTGTGTTCCTGTTTCGTATATCTAGTGAAACTGTCATAATAAGACAGCTGCACTAAGGCATAGTACATGAAATACAAATAGGGACTATATTAGATATACCCCAGACAAAGTCAGAGCGTTGATAGAATACTGGCTTAGTCAGGAATACGGATGTTATGCGGGTTACTAATCCTTACATAGAAATGTCAGTCATTATCATCTAGCCGCACAGTCAGTAATGCCTTGCCAGTAATTTACCAGAAATGCACAATATTATGACAAATGTAACAAGATCATAGGTAAAACCTTGGGTTGTTTACCCATAATGTGTACAGGTGACAGGTATTAAGGTAACCTGTCCTAAATAAAGGAACAGAACTAGTGATACTAGGTGAACAGGTGAGAAGAAAGATGTCAGGACAAATGACAAAACATGTACAAGTCTAAAGCATGTACCTCGACATATGTTAATGACAGTGTATGCCCTGTGAAAGTCAATGTGGAAGGTAATAGACTCAAAAGACAGGTGTCCCTCAGGGTGTCATGCAGTGTCACCTATACAGTGTCCAGTCCCCCATACTCGTACGTGAGCGCTGCCACTGACATAAAGCGCAAATACCGGCGTACACATAAGGTACATGATAGAATAAGTAGTGCGGATAAGCACCTGTTGGTCTCTGTGAGGAATACAACCCTCTGGGTGGGTGTGTCCTGCAATATAAATGTAATGGCATCTGTCCTGTGATGCCTCCATACTTTGTGCGTATTGCTGTAAGACAATTGATATCCTGTATCAGAAACATACTTCGCAACTGTTCAGATTTACGCAGAATGTGAAGGGTTATGCACCATATGTTTTGTGTTCGTCTTAAAATCTGTACCTTTCTGGCAAATACCCGAGAACTGATGTCATTCAATAATGACAAACAGTTGAGTTTAAGACACCAAATCCTCAGAAAAGTCATACTACTGCAAAACCGATTATTCCGTCAACTAGCTACATTTGTAACAGCAATATTTAAAATCCGCCACTATATGTCCCGCCATCATTTTAGGCTTTGTCCACATTGTGTCTCTAGGAGGTTGAGAGGTATGATCAGAAACGGATACATGTCTGAGGAAACAGCATTGTCGACTGCAACATAATTCAGAAGGTATGAAAAGCGCTGCAGTAGGAAGTTCAGTATTGGCCGCAGGTATGTGCTGACATGTCAAATGACACAGCAGTCTACATGAAGTACCCATAGGGCTGTCACCTGTACAAATGATGGCAGTGGGACATACCCACAGCCATGCACACACCACAAATAGACATAACACACAGCAAAGCCCAGGCCATGATACACGAAGCCTCTGGCGTGTATGAGTACAGTGAGAGTACATCAAGGAAAGATGTCTGCCAAGCTATTCAGCAAACTCCTGTAGGGGCGTGTAAAACCGCCTGTAACACGAACGTTGCACAGACAATGTTGGCATTTGCAACATACCCCAACAGTCAGCTGTCCATGCAAGAGCAGCGTTATGTGCAGAAATGTACCCAGATGACAGGCGACTAACGTTCTGCACATTGCTAAATGGAGCAATGACAGCTGCAAATACGGTATGAACACAGTGGAAGAAGCATGCCAGTATCCAAATCTAAGGTCAGTGGCATTATTGTCCACTGGATATCAATAAAACTGTAGTTGTCCTCCCCGATCTCCGGTGTGGAAGCGTAGAGCAGCACCACGGGAACGCGCTGCGCTTCAAAACAAGTCAAATATGTATAATATACAATAAAAATGTAGATTTAGTTAGATGTTAGTATGCCATGCAGATGAATGGCCAGCTGGAGACAACATGGCTACTGCATACTGGTTGTCATGTGTGGAAGCGTTCTGCCTGAGATGTAATGAAGCATTTGTAGGCAATCTGATGCAAGTGAGGCTGAGGATAGTGAAGCACAACATGTCACACCATATGGGCCTAAGCCTGTACAGTGTAGTGTGGGATAAGGGAATGAGTAGAGTACAAGATAGGTGACAACATCAGTGTGTATGTATAAAACACTGTACTCTTACTGGAGCAGTGTCACGTTTGCTGTCAGTACTCAGTGGAAGAGGCGTGTTATGAGGTATCCTAGGTAAGTCAGGAGACTGACGGTGTACGTCATGGATACCAGCGATGTTACCTGCAAACCTGCCCATAGTGTGTCCGCGCCCACGCGCACCAGTAAGCTCGAGTACGCATGTGTGCACGCATGTCAGCCTGTGTGCACGTGTTGAAGAATGAGTAGGCTACTGTACGAATGGTGAAGCCTGTGTAATGTCGTGTATGCCAGTGTACGTGTTTGTAATTATGTATACATGTGTACTACACACATCACACATGTACTGCACACTCACACATGCTGCCAATACTACACACATCAGTGAAATGGCACATGGATGGAGAATACAACATCAGAATTAACAGTGCTGTAAACTATGCTACATTGATGGTCACAGCTCCAATGCATCATGCCTCTAAGTATCTCAGTTTGTGTTAACAGCAGTCTAACATCAATACAGTGGAATAAAGCCACCATGTGCATCAGCACCAGGTTAGTCTGATCTTGCATCAATGTTACACATCACAGGTGGTGGCACAGGTGACATCATATGCAAAGGGTGTGGTGTTACAATTCCAGAGATGTCATTGAGCCATCCAGTTTACACGTGTGTGTGTGTGTGTGTGTGTGTGTGTGTGTGTGTGTGTGTGTGTGTGTGTGTGTGTGTGTGTGTGAGGGACAACAGTTACTGCATGGCCCAATGGTGATGCAATGGGATTGTGTATGTGATAGCCCTAGCTGTTTGTGGTACGTGTGTGTATCTGCATATACACAAGTACACCAGGTGTCAGCCATATACAGGAGGTTGTGGGACAGTCATAGACTGTACCTGCCAGGCTGTAGAGATCACCTTTACTGGCTATGGACACCCCTCCATGCATCCAACACTAACCCATTTCTGCACCTGTCACTGTATACACAAACAGTCCTGGGATCTGTACCACAACCTGTGGATAAACGTGAGTCAGTAATGTTAACCTGAGTTGCATAGAATTGTCAGTTACGACATATGGATATGAGCCATACTCCCCCTACAAAGTGATAACCACTGCTGACTGTCGCCGAGATGTGCATACGACCATGCATAGGTGCTGTACTAACATTTTGTTTCCAATGCCCCTTGTAATACCCAGCAACACAATAACCGGTCACTACATAAGTATAACCCATCATCACTATAGCACACAGTATGTGCACTATCACAGAGCCATAGCACATGTACATACATCCAAGGTGGTCACGTACAGATAATGCAGCACATTCAATAGTGCTAATATCCACATACATATCTATATCTATCTACATTATATATATATATATATATATATATATATATATCTAGATAACTACAGACACACACACACACACACACACACACACACACACACACACACACACACACAACACACGTGGCAGGGTTGGAAGCAGAACACAAACGTAACCATTGTACCACACAACAGCATTACGCAGTTACAGAACGCACAACCATGATTAATAGATCACAGCATTCACACAGGCATACGTCTAGCCTGCAGACAGCAGCATCAAAGGCAAAGACGACACACGGATGTTATGGTGAGTGAATACTGTAAAAGCAATGTACTGTTGTCATGCAGCTGGAAACACACACACTTGGCAGGGCTGGGAGTTGAACATACACCTAACTACCCTATTACACTACAGTATGACGCATTAACAGGACGCGCTACCGAGATTACTAAACACAGCAGTCCCAAAGGCATTCTTCTAGGCAAGTGTCGACATCCGCAAAGGCAAAAATGTCGGCAGGATATATCTGTGGTATGGGGCATCTAAAAGCATAGCTTGAGTTCCCAGGTGGATGGGAAAATGCGCACACACACACACACACACACACACACACACACACACACACTTGGCAGGGCTGGGAGTCGAACATACACCTAACTACCCTATCACACTACAGCATGACGCATTTACAGAACGCGCTACCAAGATTACTAAACACAGCAGTCTAAGAAGCATTCTTCTAGGCGCGTGTCGACATCCGCAAAGGCAAAGACGTCGGCAGGATATATCTGTGGTGTGAGGCATCTAAAAGCATAACTTGAGTCCCCAGGTGGACGGGAGAATGTGCACACACACACACACACACACACACACACACACACACACACACACACACACTTGGCAGGGCTGGGAGTTGAACATACACCTAACTACCCTATCACACTATAGCATGACGCATTTACAGAATGTGCTACCGAGATTACTAAACACAGCAGTCCCAGAGGCATTCTTTTAGGTGTGTGTCATCATCCGCAAAGGCAAAGATGTTGGCAGGATATATCTGTGGTGTGAGGCATCTAAAAGCATAACTTGAGTCCCCAGGTGGACGGGAGAATGTGCGCACACACACACACACACACACACACACACACACACACACACACACACACACACACACATGGCAGGGCTGGGAGTCAAACATACACCTAACTACCCTATCACACTACAGCATGACGCATTTATAGAATGGTCTTCCAAGATTACTAAACACAGCAGTTCCAGAGGTATTCTTTTAGGTGCGTGTCATCATCCGCAAAGGCCAGGACGCTGGCAGGGATTGTATAGAGAGTGTATGATCAGACATATTACTGTCTCAGGGTAGACGTACACAAACAGACGGCAGTGGTGTAATCGAGGCAACTAAAGATGTATGGAGCACTACAACAACAATACATAGACACGGTATGCACCACAGACAGTACACCCTTCAAGATAGTCGCCCAGTTTGTACTCAGTAGGTATCCATCCTATCATTGAAAATGGACATCTGTTTCCTGGATGACCACCATGGCAATACAGGATGTCAGCGGCCATGCTTATGCACAGAGGGACATCACCGACACAAGGTGTCACTGGCCATGGCCACGCGCCTGGTAATATATGTCTGTTCTGACTGTACTGTGGGTCGATCTACACAAAGGTGTACTGGGCATGCTCACACACTTCGCAGTTGCACAGGGCTGTCTTGCATGCAGACGGGGTCTCAATACGCAAGGGCTCAGTTTGGACTGTACTGTGTGTGTATCTACACCACTGCATACTGGGCATGCTCACACACTTAGCTGTTTCAAAGGGCCGTCTTGCATGCAGATGGAGTGTAAACACGGAAGGTCTCGGTTTGGACTGTACCGTGTGTCCATCTACACAACAGCGTACTTGGACTGTACTGTGTGTCCATCTACACAACAGCGTACTGGGCATGCTCACACACTTCGCAGTTGCACAGGGCCGTCTTGCATGCAGACGGGGTCTCAATATGCAAGGGCTCAGTTTGGACTGTACTGTGTGTGTATCTACACCACTGCGTACTGGGCATGCTCACAGACTTAGCTGTTGCAAAGGGCCATCTTGCATGCAGATGGAGTGTAAACACGGAAGGTCTCGGTTTGGACTGTACCGTGTGTCCATCTACACAACAGCGTACTTGGACTGTACTGTGTGTCCCATTTACACAACAGCATACTGGGCATGCTCACACACTTTGCAGTTGCACAGGGCCGTCTTGCATGCAGACGGGGTCTCGCAAGGGCTCAATTTGGACTGTACTGTGTGTGTATCTACACCACTGCGTACTGGGCATGCTCACACACTTAGCTGTTGCAAAGGGCCGTCTTGCATGCAGATGGAGTGTAAACATGGAAGGGCTCGGTTTGGACTGTACCGTATGTCAATCACAACAGCGTACTTAGACTGTACTGTGTGTCCATCTACACAACAGCGTACTGGGCATGCTCACACACGTAGCAGTTGCAAAGTGCCATCTCGCATGCAGATAGAGTGTACACACGGAAGGGCACAGTAAGGTATAACTGTCCTCACGCACAGGGCAGTCTCACACATGCAGTGACCTGTACACACTCAGCTGCCATCACAGCTGTCACAGGTGCAGGTCACAAACGTACACACTGCAATGTACACTGTAGCTGTCAAGACATCACCATGTCGTCGGTGCAGCAATACACAGCATTACAGTACCACAACACCGTGTGACACATGACCAGTGGGCTGTACAGAGGTCTACACCAACTGTGCAGAGTACACATGTACCGACAGGTTTCCAACAGGTGTTATGCATTGCAACGATACCAGTATACATGAACAGGTCAGCTCAAGACATACCATGGCCCTTACACAGCTGTGATACATGACTGTTGCTGTACACCAATGAACACATGACTGGATATGTCATACATGTAATTTTTGGGATGTGTGCATGGACTGCACACACAACACATACGTACATAGCATAGCCTTTGATGTGCCCCGTGCAGAAGAGTGGCCTAAGCAGTGATACACATGCAAATGAAAGGTTGGTCCATGTCTGTTGAATGCTCACAGTACAGGGGGTAGCAATGTTGACCGGGACACATACCCTTGTACTGGTCTCCCATGACACCCGTGATATCATACCACAGTCCATGTGTTATGTATGTCAACACACATGTCCAACAATAGCAATGCATACAAACATGGCAACAGGAGACACATGTGACATCTGTACTGTGCATGCAGCAACCATGCATGTGCAGTGGCCGATGTCCGTAACATAGTTGCGCCTAACTACAACATGCAGTCGCAATGCAGCCCCATCATTGACACCTGTATATGGTGACATACAGACAGCACGTATGGAGGGATGTGTGTACATAAAGTGGTGATCCACCTGTGTAGATGTATGTGTGCAGGGGATGGCTCACAGTTGTGTCACATGCCATCCTACCATGCCATGTGCAAACAGTACGCTATGTCACTGTTACGTGACGGTACTGACATAACGCATACACAGTGGTCAACTGTATGTCACATGACACCTGTAACACCTACATCCTCCCGTGTACATATAGCAGCACAATTGCCAGACATAGCGTTGGTACACATAATGCGGACAGTACGGCTGCATGTCTATCAAACGTCTCATCATATGGCAGGTGTAACATTCCCAGCACTGCCATGTGTGTCCGAATGTGTGAACACAGATGCCACATATCGTGGGGATTACGTCCCAGTTTTTACACATACCTGTACACCGTTGTAAAGATATGTACATAGTTCAGTGTGGGAAGCATGACGTTGGCAGGTGTGGTGCATCACACATGTCGGCTGTCCATATACACATGTCTGATCACCACAGTGTGTGTGTGTGTGTGTGTGTGTGTGTGTGTGTGTGTGTGTGTGAGGGTGTATGCTAACGTACAGTGAGAACTGATCACTAACCCCTCATGGTGACTAACCCGTCATGGTGATGCAGTGCACTACCCTGTTGATGCCATAGGTCCCAGCCATACTGGCTACCTGTGCATGTTCCTTCTCTGTGACATGTCGTGTGGGTGCAAAGTACTGCAAGGGTGATGACCACATAGGCAAGGGTCCCCACCTCAACACTATAGGGTGTGCATTATAGTGGTGTACACCCCGTGAATGTGGTCATGTTCCTGTTCTGTTACAGGGTTTTACTGCTACACAGTGTGGCCTCCAGCTATCAAGTGACACCTAACATCATCATTGGCCAGATCGCTGTGTACAACCCCTGCACCATGTCACCATACCTGTAATGTTTCCTGCTATGTATGTGATGTCTCTGTCAACTGTAGCCTGTGCCACTGACCACATGCTTCAGGTGCAGTATATGTGCGGACATCTGTGTCATGTTAGAGTTTCCAACAGTCAGGTTGAGGGTACGTGTAGCATGCTGATATTGCCATACATGCCTGTGAGTACTCCACAGTTACACATGGGGGGCTGCAAACACTGCTACCTGTAGGCACATGCAAGTACACCATAGGAGGGAACCAGGGTATCATTACCAACATGCTGCTACTGATGTCACCGAGACACATACTGTGAACACATCACAATGCATGCTGCACCTGAACTACATGGTATGACTGGTGCATGTCGACAGTACACAACCTATGTCACATACACATCTCTCAGTATTTACACACAACCACTGCAACATACACATCACTCACTATGCATGCACAGGTAATGTTACATGCACCTCTCACTATTCTGTTCACCCTGTGCATCAGACTATTTGAGCATATCCCTGCACCGATGGTGTGGATGACAGGGATGCGGCACAGGCTTCATCATATGCACAGGGTGATATGTTTGCCAGAGGCATTGGCTGCACCAATGGATGACATCATGTGTGTGTGTAAGGGCCGGTGATTTGAATGGACATGTCTGTTCAGAATGCATGTGGATGTTGTGGAGCCCTACAGTTGGGTTTGCTGTGTGCGTGTATGTGTGCACACAGTTCTGTCTTTTGTGAGGCCTACACAGGGTATTATTGACAGCTCCAGGTTGTACAGACCAGGTTGTACAGCTCACTGTGTCCGGCCACGGCCACGTGACCTGTGCCTGCCAGGGGTTGCACGGGCACTACCAGGTGGAGGTGCAGATTGGCTACTGTCCGATGACACATGTCCACTGGAGCCATGTCCTCACTGGGAACGTCCAGGGCCACGTCCACGTTGCCTGCTGTGTTCTGGTGTGGACAGTGCAGCACCAGCTGCACTGCTACTGCTACCTGCACTATGGGAGCGGGCATGTGAGGTGGCATGCTCACGTGACCTGCAGTAGGTGGTGTAGCTGGCCTACATCCACGTGGCCTATGCCTCATTCCTACCAGATGTTCCAGCACAGACAGCTCACGCTCGTGGATTGCCATGCCACGGTCAAGAATTCTGACCATGTCACCCAATCGCCTGTCAAGAACATCAGCAATCTGCTGTTGAGCATTTGCCAATGACTGGATGTTGTCATTTAGTGTATGGATAGCAGCCCTCTGCAGCCTCTGTCCTTCTTTGTTCAGCCATTCAGCACGTGCCTGTGCCGCCATTACAGTCTGGAATATGCGTCTGGTGATACCAGCTGCTGTGCTCTGTCCTGCAGGTGCATGTCTGCCAGAGGTCCTCCTACGAGCAGCACTGGCCACATGCCTGTGTGGCACATCTGCAGTCATTACACTGACACCATGGTGTGTAGACACACCTTCTGTAGCCACCACACATTCCTGTTCCACGCTAACAGATGCTGACTGTCCTTCCTCTATGGCCACTGGTGATGAGGTATGTGTTGGCAGCAGAACTGTGTGTGGGGAAGAGGGGGACATAGCTGGGATGGCAACCATTGGCACAGATTCAGCCCCTGACAACCCTGCCTGTACCTCATGCATATGTTCATCACTGCTAGTATCTGTGGGGAACACTAACATCAGATGGACTACAGGAGGGTAACGCACCTACATCACCTGTGAATGCAAAGAAAGACTCTAAATTACAATAGACACACACACACACACAGACATACACACAGACACACACAGACATGCCATGCATATGATTTGACAGATGGCATGCAGCATGCCTGTGATACAGCAGAGGGCATGCAGCTTAGACATTAATAGTGTTAGTAACCTCCCTGGGGTGCACACTATAGCAAGCAGGTTTCATATCAGTAGCCATGCAGTTCACACAATCATGGTAGTATCCATTCATCCCCGTGATACACCATGTGGACCAGAACAGGATAACAGTACACATGGCTGACGTGACTTTGACATGTAATCTTCTGACGTGCATTAACATGCATACATGTCTGACACAATTGTGCCCTGACACATGTACAGCATCATAATGGGCATCACATTGCGGTGTTGTCTGTATGCCCTACAGATAGAATGCATGTTTAGCAAATGTGCATGAGCATGGAAGGGTAGTGTGAGCCATCTACATTGCTATACAGTGTGAAGTACAAACACTGTGCCATTGCATGGCATCAAGAGGCATCTAAATTGCTGTATAATGCATAATATGTACACATTGCATAGCCATAACTGCATGCTATGACACAGTCGTGATGTTCAACAGATCTTATATGGTAGACTTCAGTGACACCTCCACTAGCTGTGCACAGGCTTTTAGGATGTCCAGTGTACCACATCAACTGTATAATCAGTCAACTAAGTCTATAATTGGACCATGTGTGGACAATGTGCAACAGGGTGTATACACATCACATCTACTGTGTGGCTACATGTCTCTAGCCATCCCCCATGGCCATGTGTGCACATGTGTTGGCCAAATGTGTGTGATGGCCGTCTATCTCACATGTCTGTGTTGTCCCATATGACATATACCCATAGATGTCAGATATGTCTCCATCCACAGGGCTATGCAGACAATGGGTTGTATGTTTGGTATGTGGGGTATGGATCATGGGATAGTGTGACAATATTGCAGCCAGAACACTACATGTCTGGGACATGTCAAATAGCACATCACAATGTGTGCACCCAATTCAGGGGCATATAACAAAATGGTGACACCTGTGGGCTGCCCATATCACAGCTCACTGTGTGGTACTGTTTGTGTACCACACATGTTGTTCCAATGCATACTACATATGCCTCCATTGTAGAACACCTCCACCATTGTATGCACAGCTCACCACACATGTAGCAATGACAACTACTGTGGTTTTAACTTGGTGTATCAATTCATTTGTATATATTGCACATGGGTGGCCTGTGTGAATGATGGGTGATGCGACCTGTATATCATGACTGGAACGAACATCAAGTGTGCAAGTGTTAACTGGCCACATGCCAAATAGATCTATGCTTTAACATGCCTGATACTGATGACAGTCTCACCTGCAACGGACCCATGTCTGTGCGGCACACCAGAGGTACCTGTATAGGGGTGACACAGCAGTATGAACATTATCCATGACTGGGTTGGGAGGGTGGCCTAATGGTGTTATGGTGGTTGCTAAAAAAAAAACAAAGGTACCGGGTTTGAGTCTCACAAGGGATAATTGGCTAGGCTTAAAATGGCTCGCAAGGGCAGTTAGCCTAGTACTAATCTATGAACCTATGAATCTATGTATGACAGCCACAGGGCGCACTGTGCATGTTAACACATTCACCTGTATAATAGCATATAGTATGCACATGTGTGCATACACAGGGTAGCATACTGTAGTTTGCAGCATGTGTGTCCACATACCTTGCATATGTTGTTACTTTACATAATGTACATTGACACATGCAACTAAATGGGATATAATAGCCATATGTGCAGTACTGACTTACCAGGCAACTCCAGGCTCATTGGTTGGGAGACACCCACCTCCATGATGGCAGCTAGTGTTTGTGGATGCTGTTCTGAGGGTGTCCCCAGACTGGCCAGTAGCTCCTTGTTGTGTGTGAGTGGGGGCTGGGTTGGTGGCCCGCCACCTGTTCCACCTTGTTCCCTGGTGATTGCAGTGGCACGCTGTTTTGCATGTCGAATCAAGTCCGTGCAGTGTCTGTGCACCTGCTGGTAGGTGGGGTTATGGCCACCCACAACGTTCACCCTCCTGTGTAGATCCTGCCATAGGCCGTCCCACTGCTGGGCATTCTGTGGCACATGGCTGAACAACAACTTGTAGTTCTCATGGAGGTATGGGATGAGGACATCATCGTCCTGGTGGCTGTACACTGGAAGGCATGTACGACGCATTATCTGTAAGACATAATGATGGTAACAGGTCGCAGTTTCAGAGATACTGCTGCACATACATTTCTATGACATCTAGTACATCTGCACAGTTATCTTTGCAAATCATCATGACACTGACACGACTGATGTGTTTGTGTCACATACATGTCACAGCCGTTATGCATTGGATATCATCACCATATATGTGTGTCACCTCATTACAGTGTTCATACTCCATGTGAATGCTGTCTTGATGTGGGCATGTCTATTTGCCTGCACTGGTGTTCTTACCTATCTGCACATGCCTGGATGTGTCCATGGTAATGCTGTTGACCTTGATGCTGTGTATATGTCACATATCAAGACAGACACAGCCTTAATGGACTTGAGCAGTGACAATGCACACATACGCATGGACACCTGTACATGCATGTGTTTTGCCATATACATCTACACAGCACTGTACAGCTGTTCAACATCCTGCCACGAATCGCCTGTGTTGCACATGTGATAGACATGTGACAATGGCTAGTCGGACGTCATTCGCAGGAATGACTATCAACCATAGCATTTACGGGCAAGGTTTCCTAGCTGTAACAGACGGCCATTATGCCACCGCGAGGTGTATCAGTGCCACATTACTATTCAGACAGTTGATACTACATCTACCATGCGGCCATCACACCATGTATGACTGGGATGACATGTGCAGCTTTGATGGACAGGGTTGCATGGTTTGGCGGGAGTATGTCACATGTATGGCACAGGGATCTGTCCAGCATGTGGCGATCCTAGTATTAGGATGGTGGCTGTCCATGAAGTATGTCTTACAGATCAGGATATGGACATGTAGCATGTCCATCCTCATGGTGTAGCAAATGTATTTATGCAAGGTAGACAGCATGCTGCATAGTGGAGGTGAGGATTGTGAAGGCAGGTATCGCCCATCCACGCATGGCCATTACCCCTTAAGGTGGTATGTGATCCAGTATTGTTCACCCCAGTGCTGTATATGCCTGTCCAATGATCTCCATGCTCATAGATGGCACCCTGTCATGACATGGGTCATGACATGGGTACCTCGTATGACTACCTAAGGGTCCTGGAGACGTCACCAAGTCAGGGAGGTGTACTGCACAGCACCATCCCTTACACAGTGTCCCTCAGAATGTGCACATATGTCACACACCTCACCCACACAGTCCATTCTGTGTGTTGTTCACAACACTGACACAGCTATTCCTCATAGGTCATGGCCATTCACATCCTTACATACACAGATGCCTAACATTTGTCTGTGTGGTATGGCCTACAATGAGGGTGGAGTACAACACATTAACCCTGTTCTACTGTAGCTGGCACTGGTGTGATATGCACATGTCACTCTGGCACCTTTTGTAGTTGTGAGTCTGTCATCAGGCCACTGGTAGAACACTCCTGTGACATGCAAAGGTATTTGTAATCAAACATCTGTGCTGTCTTGTACATCTGTACTGCTAACATCTACAGTGATAATGGTTCATGGACATGCACACCATACTCAGCAGGGTTATAGTGCGGTGACACCCATTATGACTGTCATCTCCACTTGTGGGTTGATATTATCCAACACCTATCTGTATTGTATGGTCATGCTAGGCACTTGTTCAGAACTTGTGAGTATGTCATGAGCTACTGATTAATATAGCACCCATTCCACACCATTTCCCACAGGTACACTGGCTGTCCTAAAATTTCCAGCTTGCTTATGGTACAACAGCTGTTGTACACACGTAACGCACATATCCTATGAGACATGGTTGTATATACAGGTATGTCCAACTGTCACATACCAGTGCTGTTGCCTGTCTATATGATGGATATGTCATACATGTGGCAATAGAGCAATTGTCTCATGTACACATTAAATGCTCACCTCCCAACATACGACACTACAGCCTGTGGGGGATGCACTTATGCAGCCCTGCTGGGGGTAATGCTGTCACCAACCCTGACTGCACCTGACAGTCATGTGGGGATGTGTAATATTTGCAACACACCCCACTCATCACATAGTCTCACATGATCTCCTCCACAGGCCACACATACGAGGACAACTTGTGCAGTACCTCTCCATACTCTGTGTAGGCACCAGAGGCAGCCCCCATCACGGAACACAACATCACCAACTTATAGCCCACAGACTCATGTGTGCCCATCACATACAGCCAATAGGGTGTTATAACATACACAACATACCAGTCATAGGTGATTCTGTAGGCGGTCACACTGCAGTTCCACACAGCAGGCTACACAAGGCGATAGTCGCTTACATCTTGCTGTCGGGTAACTGTTTTTGCAACATAACCTATGCACCCATGCCACACCTCACCTGGTACGATGTGACCATTCTCCATGTTAGTGTGACTGCCCTGAGATGCCACTTCACAGACTACTTGTGCAGGGACATGCAATAGCTCACCAGTCTTGTAGCCCTGAAGGTGTGGGCCAAGCTCTGGGAAGCATTATGCATTCATCTGGACCCGATACCACTGTACAATGACTGACTGTGTCACTTCAACAGTTGCCTATGCTTCTGCTGTCATTCCATAGGCATGTGGTATCTGTCCGCTTTGACTGACCAGGTCAAACACAATGCTTTGGCACAGATGACCTGCACCTGTCAGCCCTGGGAGTACAGATCACATGTAAGGCTCTTGCTGCTTCTATACTGCCTGTCTTGCACAGTTTCCAATAACAGTCACCAGCAGAACGGGAACTTGCAAGCAAGACATGGGGTCATGTGACACAGTGCTTGCATCTTCCTCTGTTATGGACACAGGCAAGGCACACCTTATAATGCACCACTCCAATATCTCTGCAGTGACTGGGACCTGTCTCTAGGCTCTGCAGAGCACACCTGCAATGACAGGTTATGGACAGACCATACCTTTCAGGCACATACCTGGACCGGCACACCCACAGCTGAGGTGTTCCCATATCCCACTATGTTGTACACACATCCTGGCTAGTTACTTAGCACAATGCATCAGAGGTGCTCCACATGCAACTAACTGTGTCCGGAACCGCTATACACATTGTAACAAGCTACAGATTCAACAACATACCCCACGGTTACTAGACCTCATTTGTTGGTGTACTGGACAGTAGGGCTCAGACAGCTACTACTAATGTGTGACTGACACTACCCCACACTTAACTGGGATAGCCACTCATGTACAGACACATCCATGAGTCATAACCTCCACTCGGCTGGATCAACCCATACATACCACCTCCAAGACCAACATTAACCTTCACATGAACACTACCAACATGTGACTGGTGTTCCACACCTGGGGTTATCCCCTCATTGGTGGATTCTGAACATATGCTAATCAACCTTTTTAGCCACATCCTGGCACCACACCCTTCACGACATACACAGTACATGAGTACTACAACATCTACTACAGACGTCTTATGACAGCGGTTGTTAACGTCATGACACCCATGCAGATGGATGATGCACATACAAATGCTGAAACATACCCCAGTGCACTTCATTAGCACGTACACGACTGCATGGATCATGCTATTCCACACAGAGCCATGATGGTACACACCAGATAACAGATGCCACTCTGGTGGTCAAGTTCCTTGGAGATATTGTACAACAACAGGTGGAGGCTGTGGCACAGTGGTGTACAATCCCATGGGTGGGGTAGCTCACTGGTCAGCCTTGGTATGGCCACAGGATCCCTCATCACATACTCCAAGACTAGCTACGTAAACATTACTGCGACACATTCCGGGGTGTACCACAAGGCATTATGGTGGTATGTCAGTAGTCGATGGCAACACCCACATCTGCTCTCATATACAACAGTCACTCAGGAACATTAGAGATCCAGGTGATGTTGGCAAGATGCTGGCAGATGGATTCAATGCTAACATTACACTCTCTCACTCACTACAGTGCCACAATCCATGCAGGAACATTGCGGTGTCCCTGCGGTCACACCTACACAGTACTAACCTGCACACTATATGTCCTGGGACACTGGCCCCATGTCACCTTCCAAAGTCCCAGGCTGTGATGTACACAAACCTCTGAATGACATGTCTCCCCACTAGGCCACCATATTCAGTAATAGCCTTGTATCAGACATTGTGGCCCATGAATGGCACACTGCAACATTTATCACACTCCACACAGGTGGCACCACAATGCACGGGTGGGACTATAGTCTTACACAACTGACTGAACTGTTCTGCGTAGCTATGGGGCACATCATCAAGGACGTCATTCACATAGACATTGTTGGGCACCGGTCCCTTGATGACACCCGGGTTGGACTTGTTAGGGCCAGAGCATAGTCCCTACACCTGGTGGACTCCTTTCATACAGTTTCCGGGGTAGTTGATGATGGTACGGGAGTCCACACATCCTACATTGTCCTCTCATTGGCTTTCAGCACCATTCTCCATTCTGGTATTGACAACATACACATCTACCTGCACATCATACCCTATGTCTCAGGATGTTATGCAATGTGCCTCATGGACAGGTCACACACAATGATGGCAGCATACCATAGTACTGACTGCATTTCAGTTACATTTGGCATACCACGGTCCTCAGTCATAGGGCCCCTCATGTTCAGTATATGCTTCCCTGAGGTACAGACTAGCACAGAGGGACTTTCCCTGCCTAGCTTTATAAACCCCTGCATACAAAGCGCCATGATTGATCCACCAGCTGATACTGACTCCATCCGTATGGGTGTCACTGTGACAGATACCTGATGTGAATATCATGGCCTCAAGCTGCATGACACAAGGTGCATGAACATCACCTTTCCATTACACCACCCACAGACTATAGCATAGGTGGTAGTTCCCTACATACATGTCACATTGTACATGTTTCTAGTACACAGTTATGTCGCACCCACTCCTGTGGTTACCGTATTGCCACTGTGGCGTGGATATCTTTCTACGTGGCCACACTTATCTGTACTGGGTGTGTAGCTGGTACATAGGCACCCATTGTACCCCTGAACGCAAGACTTCTACACACATTCAAGGGTACATCACCCCATTTATGGTGTACCTTACACAACAGCTATAGCTTTACATACCACAACATTAACACGCCATGATGTTTATTGAGCTCCGACGGTTAAAGTATGTGGCTGAACTACAGACACCACGTCTGTACACATTTGTATACTACATACTCAGGGGTGACCTCTGCTGAACAGACAGGGCCCATGTCCACAACAATATTAATGGATATACTCCACATACGCGACATAAACAAAAGCCACTGTGAACAACATGCTCATGGATATGTGCACACACGCAACAATGAGTGAGATTTGCTTGAGGGCTACATTCCCAAACCAGACACTCACCATGCTTTCGAACATGAGTCCTATGTACATCATGCAGGGACACTCAGTAGCACTGTTCATGTGATACCTCCCTTGGTGGTTGGGAGACACATGTACGCCAGGGACCACTGCAGTGGCTGTACTGTGCAGAGGTGCAGGTAACACATGGCTCTGCTGTTCACAGGACACTACCCTAGAGAGGTGCCCCTGGTGTGAACAGTGTAGTTGTGCTTACACATAGATTTGCCAGACTGCATAGTACCCCACTATGAACCTGTGAAGCTATTACATGTCCTTTGTGCATGGTCACTTGGTAGCCCTTCCATTTAGATTAGCTATCATGATATTACAATGTCCCGTGCCTACAAGCTGTATGTATCTTGTTATTGTACATGCCAGTAGACAATACCTTTGGTATACATGATATGCCTGTTATGCTGTGTAGAATATCTGACATATCTACCTACAATACTATACATTACACATATTTCACATAGTATCCCATAATGCAAAGCATACTTGCACAGCAGGACCACCTTAGACATGTAATTGTCATTATATGCCCATACACATGCCTACTGTGACAGTATATCAACATATACTATCCTCTGCTATGGCACGTACTTGTTGGACATACCCTACCACTGACGGCGGGTTGTATGGAATTGTTCTGTTTAAAGCCCTCATGTAGCATCCCTTGTGGTGTCTGTGATGTGTACTTTGTGGCCTACTGCTGGATGCACAGTTTCTACAAGCGTTAGTATGCTCAGCAAGACATCACTACATAAATACCTCTTCCCACTTTATGGATTGCGGACACTTTTAATTAATGCAAACCAGGCTATACATACAGTAAATAATTAATAAAGAACATGCTATACATAAACTTACATACCGAGTGTTCTACATACCTTGTTATCGTTACGGAGTTTCGTCTCTATCTCTCTCACACTACTTAAACAAGTATTTTGTATGAGCATACGGTTTGAATGTCTGGCAAGTCATCCTTATATACGTCGATACCTGTAACATGTGGTTTCCTCCCTCCAGTTGGTGTTCCTGAGTGACTAATTACTTGCATATCAGCTGTGCAGCTACTCCAGTCACCAATTACATGGCAACAGTGGGGTATAATTGAATTCTCCACTTGGGCATTGCCCATTTGCCCTACTTTCGGGGAGATGGCCTGTATTGTGTTTTGTTATGTGTAATTTCAACTGCTATGCATAGAGACAAGTATACTTTGGATTCATGTCCCCCGTGAATTGTGTGTGACAGCTAGAGTATGTGGTTCCACATGTGGGTGTACGTGTCATCCCAACGTCTGATAACGGACTATTGCAAACAAAACCTGTCACATCGCCGTTTGTTTCATTATACAACAGCTGCAATTTTGCATGGCGCCTTTAATTGTGTCTCTCATAAGGTATGTTGACGGTTCTGCAGATGTAATTGACTGACTGGATGTTTCTGCTGTTATTACAGTCTGTATTGCTATAGTTTCTAGTGTGGGGGATGTTGGTGGGTATATGTAGCATATACAGGTTTGTGGGGCTTGCATTTCTACATATTCCATATATATGTGTGTGGGCTCCGTCCCTAATTAAAGAGCTATCAGTTAGTAGACTTATGTTACGGGATTGTACATTGGGCCGTTGTTAATTGGTTTCTATATAGTATGCAGGTGAGGTTGATACTTCCATACCTCCAGAATTGCAGCGATATGTAAAGGGATATGTCTAAGTGACAGCTATCCCGTGTATTTCTGTCCCAGATATTTGCAGTCATTGCAGATGTGTTGGTAACAGAACCTCTTTGCCATGGGTTGCCACCTTTTCATATGGCCATTGTTGGACACTTGCGGGACACACAGCGGTATTTACAGGCCAACACATAGCCATGGTCAGTACACAGGTTAGCACATACTTTTATCCTCAATACATACCTATTGTTGTGGGACTTTGGCTACTTATCATATTGCATGCAACATTTACGTTTCTTACATACAGGCATAACTATTTACTGCAACTATTACATTATATATGGGACATACTAATGTCCTACAATCTTGGACATTTGCCCTTTGTAATGTTTTATGTCAGAACACACCTGCCCAGGGAGGGGCTGTCCCTCCTAATGTGGGACAGGTGGTAACCGTATGCCTATGGCTAGCTATACCCACACCTACTGTAATGATCTACCTCGGAGTTGGCACTAACAGACACATGATGAGGGGACACACACACACATTACAGTCACATGGAGACGCACACGGCACCCTCAACACACACATACACAGACTACGGCACTCACAAACACAGTTGAACACAGTACCTACGTGGACCACAACACCGGCAGCAGTAACTAAATGTCCCTTCATATCATCATACTATTGCTCGTGGTTGTACTGTTCCGGTACTGTGTTCTTTCGGTCTTTCAGCCTCGTGGTTACACATGTCAGTATGTTTCTCATTCCATTGTTGGTGGTATCCTATTTATTTGTACCTCCAAGGTGTTATGAATGTTGTTGACCTATCTCTATATATTTGCAGATATCACTGAATCCATATATATCAACATATATCACTCTATCGCCCTTTCTATCTGTATTATATATATGTGTGTATATATATATATATATATATATATATATATATATATATATATATATATATATATATAAAATGGGGAAAGTAACAAGCAAGCTACACCTTTCATTGTGTACTTGTTGGTGTATACTGTTTCCTGGACTCCGCACGTTTGTGTCTGTACCTGTCACATTACACACCTGCCATAGGTTAGGGTTACCAGCTGTCACACTCTGCGAGGGACAGTCCCTCTGTGGGCAGTTGTGTCCTGCAAAATATTAGTAAACATGGCAAATGTCCTGACATTTTAGAACATACCTATTTCCTATAGTTTATGTAATAGTTGCATAAAACAGTTATTCTGTATCTGAACCACCTATATGTTATAGAACCAGAATAAGTAAGTAAACATTACAAGAATGAGCTTTTATCTAGGCAAAACAGTGAAGTTCTGATTTATGTACTGTCCGGGTGTATGTGTCGGCCTGCAGACATCTGACTTATGTCCCACATTGGTCATTTGAAGAGGTGGCAACCCTAACATAGGTACATCTTGGCTACCAATAGTGTTAGGTGATTCTATACATGATTACGTGTTCTACTCCTGGCAGTGGTCGTTTTACCCTTCAGAGCAGGCACTATTAGTACAGGGGTGAATAATGCTGGTTTCACCTGTTCTGGACATCGTTGCTCGTGATCTGCACCATATTCGGAGAAGCTTATCCCTGTTTCGCGCATATGCATATAGTCATATTTAAACGTCACTTACCAGCAGTGGGCAATACATATTCCTGCTAATGTGTGCTAAACATGATCCGATAACCTGCATCCCACATGCATTACTGGTGCCTTCGTGATTATGTTACATCCCTTGCAGGACGTGGGACCAGCTACATGCATGACGGTCACTCCATTTAACACATGGTTATCTGGGATTTGTATATGTGTTATGTCATTTTGTACGTGGAGTATACTACGGCTGTTACTCCATACTGCACTCACATGGGTAACTCAGTTAGTTTACATATTGATGAGTCCAGTTAATGGTATGTCCATGTGATGTTTACTGGATGTGCTCCGGCATTGGGTATGTATATCACAGTGAGCCACACAAGATGATGTGCTACACCTTCAAACAACCGTAGGTGGAGCATGGTGGGGTGACGAATACCTGTCATGGGTACACCCCATGCCTTGACACAAAATCCATGATTATATTATGTGGAGCCCCTCATTAATGCAGCAGTGACTCCGTACTGAGTGTGTGCAGAACAGTGTTTACACACATGTGCTCCCACATTTGCCTCTGCTCCTCTAAGCGACAGTTGGTTACTCGATGTTGTGGTGGCAGCGGACACTGTTTGCCCCGTTTGGTGTATGGCCTCTGACAATCGGCCGTGTACCTACCAATGTACCTGGGAAACTATACACACAGCACCACCATATGCTGATAGGCTCATGTACTGTTCAGGTGTTGACATTCCATGTTCCAATAGCTGATGTGTGTACAATGTTTTAGGGCTGCCTATGTATGAGTCACACAGTGGACCACCTATACATTACAATTTACAGGTGGTCATGTTTGTGTGCCATCCATTTTACTGTGTGTGCAGGTGGAGAGGTGTGTCAGTCCATAGGGGCCTACAGTGTCAGAGTATGTGCTATACATTCCCTCTTTGCCAAGGTGTAGGCATATTGGGCACGCCTCCGTCTGCCTA
Source organism: Protopterus annectens (assembly GCF_019279795.1). Classification (NCBI taxonomy): domain Eukaryota; kingdom Metazoa; phylum Chordata; order Ceratodontiformes; family Protopteridae; genus Protopterus; species Protopterus annectens. Next base: position 641,222,468 of record NC_056725.1, read on the forward strand.
CTGGGGCTGGCACAGTGTGTTCATGGTCTGAATCCCTCTGAGCCTGTGATGGCCTTGTCCATTGCGGTGGGCTATGAGGGCCTTCACCATTTTGTCCCTGCTGCAGCTGTTTCCGCACGATCATATTATGTAGCATGGCACATACTATGACGATGTGGGCACACGTGCCTGGAGAGTACTACAAGGCTCCACCAGATGTATCCAAGCACCGGAACCATGATTTCAGCATCCCGAACACACACTCTATGATGATTCTGGTTTGTGCATGTGCCTCATTATGCATGGGTGTGTGTGTATTTCTGATGGGAGTCATCATCCATGGCTCCAGTGCATAGCCAGCATCCCCCACAAGGTGGCCATGTGGGATGTCCCCCCTGACAAATACCTGACACAGCTGTGAGGCATGCCAGATATGGGAGTCATGGTAGCTTCCAGGGCTGCCAGCACACACATCCATGATAATGCCCTGGGCATTGCACACGACCTGGCAGTTGATGGCGTGGAATCCCTTGCGGTTTATGTAGCGCCTACCATGCTCACTGGGTGGTGACTTGATTTGTATGTGCATGCAGTCTTATCACACCCAGTACGTCCGGGTAGTGTTCCACACGGTGGAAGTGACACATATTGCTGGCCAACTCCTCCTGAGTTTGGGGGAAGTATATATGCTCATTGGCATGTGGTAACATGGCATCCAGGAACTGATGTAGTACCCTGGATGCTGATGCCTGTGAGATCCTCATTATATCTCCAGCTGGCCTTTGAAAGGTACCTGTGGCTAGTATTTGCAAGCTTACACATACCTTTGTGTCCACTGGGATGGGTTCCCCTCTGTTTCTGGTTCTCAGGCATGGTCGGCACAGCTCCATTATTTGCTGTAAGATGTCCCTGTCCACCCTGTAATGCTCTACTATTTCCAGATCATGTAGCCCTTGGTAGGTTACCCTTGGTCTGAACCCTCTTCTCCTCCTCTGGAGCCTGCGGTGGTTGTCGGCATCATCCTACACAACACCGTCAGTCTCTAACACATGCCGATGAATCACAGCTATGGCAGCTCCCAACATGTACATTTTAAAAGTTCCCCGTGTGTTTACACCTATGGTGCAGTGTTTGGGAATACACAGGTGTGTGTAGGGTGCTTTCACACTTTATACTATTGTGCTGTGAACACTGATGATGTCATAGGGTGTGTATGTACGATTGTAGCTACAGGGTATCTTATGTGTTTTACTACCAGAACTACTATTGTGGTGCCTTTGGTGTTGAATTACATTTGGCTGCCATGGATTACCTCTTGACCTTCCCTTTACATTTCTGCACGTTCCACCTACCATTTTCTGGCATGCATCCAGCAGCCTGCTTTCATTTGTACTTTCCTAGACCTGGCGTATCTTGCGTAATGTGTGCTATTGCCAGTCTACTGTCAGTTTGCTTTGCTCTGCTATGACAGATCTCCTATCTTTGCAATCCAGTTTCTCCCCTCCTTTCTTTGCATTCCAATGCCTCCCCTATCCTGTTTAGCAGGTTTCTACTAGCAGACTTGTCAGCTGCCGTCGATTGATTGGTGTTGATTGCTCATTAGTACTCTAATTGCCCTATTTCGGCATTTCCTTCTTTTCTTCCCCTGACCTTCCTGTTTGTGCTATTCGCGGCGCGTGCATCTGCTTACTGGGTTTCTGGCATGTTTTCATCTCCGTACACATGCACTTTTGGGCACCATGTGTGCTCTCAGCTAAATGATTCAGTACCTTCCTCCCCACCCCTGTCCTGCAGCTTTGCTTAGCAACGGCCAGGCCAAATTTGTATTGCTCCAATGTGCTTACTGCTACGGTGGCACACCCCTCTCCTGATGTTATGTATCTCCTCTGAGCCACTCCTCGGTGTTATAGCGCTACGCCGTATGGTACAACCTTCATCCGGCGGGACATTTGCGATTCAGTATTATCTGCCTAATTTGCATGGCATTGACTACTAATTCATAGTTATCACGCCAAACACTGTTGCAGGCCCTTAGCAATCCTTGCACCTTGGTTGTGGTGTTCCATGCCTACCATTGTGTATTATGGTGTAAACCTGATTTGTATTACATTATGATTTTATGACATTTTTATATAATTTCTTTATGTTCCACTTTGCGCACACATGCCCTGCGGTTGTACTGTGCGTTACTGTGGACATGACATTAAATGTTGTTTTTTAGGTGTTGTGCATCTTTTCTTATGCCATTGGCTGTGTATTTAGCTATTGGTGTATGTTAACTTTGTAATATATAAGTCTGGTCCGCTTCCATGGCTCCGATGTTCTGTTTGGGAAAATGTAAACCGTGTTTTTTGGTTTACATTTCTGTGGGCTTATGCTACGCCTGCACCACTTTATGAATCACTATCTGCCTTCATTTGCATGGTGCAACACTGCGCATGGGGTGATTAGCATGCCTATGCTGAGGACTGCGCAGTTCTGGCGTACGCCGGTAGTGCACGTGGTATTGGATCGTACCTGAATCGCTCGACGGCCATATTTGGTGTTATTCCGCCTACGCTACACCTGCACCTGCCGCAAGCTTCATGAATCCCAGGGCATGTCATTCAGATCTGGCCATCTATTTGCTTCTAACACCAGCTGCCAGTATACCTCTCTATACTCTAACTTGGTCTCCCAATGGCCACAGCTGACGTCAAATGGGACCTCATTTGAAACAAAAAATAAAAATGTGACAGATTCACACATCTGTGTGTACTTATAAAGTGCATTTCTCAAATTGCATTTCCTAATGTTGTAGACATGTTAACTACTAAAAAAACAAAAAAAGGCTATCCAGAGTGAAAATGCAAAACGGCACAGTGTACGTGTTGTGCATGCCCATTCAATTAAAGCCCATATTTACTAAGTAATTGTTCATAGACCAAGTTTAGTTATATTTTCATAAATATTGTATAAAGAAATTCAACTTTATGTAATTATATATTTATGTTTATGTATAATCATAAAATTAAATAAAACATAATGTCTATTTAAAGTAACATACCCTGCCTATTTCTTTATATAAATACCTATATGCAAACCATGATTAAAGGCCTATGATGGAAAAAGACCTATAATGGAAAAGGTCTATAATAAAGGATAAGGTCTAGTGCTCGTAGGGGGCATAACTGTCTTTCAGATGCAGTGACGATAACAAAAATTATCCACCATGGTGAATATCTTCCAATGGGGGGGCTAATATACCAAATTATAATATAACAGTTATCTGTATACTTCCATCCCCCACGATGTAGGGATGGATTGGATCAGGGATAGACTTAATTTGAGGGGTGCCACTGTCAACGGGGTTGATTGAGTTGGTCATGGAACTATTAGATTTAATTTTATCTAATAACTACTTCCTTTGTATCCAGGAGTACTATTTGCAAAAAATAGGAGTGGCCATGGGGTCACCATGTGGTGCGAATGTAGCTAACTTAGTTATGGCCCAATGGGAAGCTGAATTTATTTTCAGTGTTAATAAAATCAGGGAAGAAGTACTGTTCTATACTCACTTTCTGGATGACATATTTATCATCAGTAAAGGTAATGTAGAGAAAACTAAAGTATTGGTTGACTACTTTAACACCACTACCAGCTTCTTTAGATTTATATTCAATTTCAGTTAGGAGGAAATAAGTTATCTGGACATTAATTTAAGAAAGGATGTAGCCAACCAAGTTTATGTAGCAAAATTGTATAGAAAGAGTACTTATTCCAACTCTTTCTTGCATTTTTTGAGGAATCACACTTACCACCAAAAATGTTTGGTGGTTAAGGGCCAGTTAGTCAGAGCAGCACGGATAGCCACATTAGAGGATGACTTCCAGTTGGAATGTGCAACCCTGAAGGAAATGTTCTATAGTAGGGGTTACCCTGTGAATTTGACTGATTCTTTGATAATGGAGGTCCAGCATAAAATAAGTAATGGGATATACCTCCCTATCCTAGGAGGAAGTAGGAATGGCCACCTCATTAATAATAATGAGCAGAATGCTGCTAGAGTAGCTATCAGGAATGGAGCACAGGAAGGTATTCCAATGAGTTTAATTACTACTTTTAATATAGATAGTGATATAGGTAGGTGGATACTAATTAAAAACTGGGACATAATCAGTAGCGTTATGGACTTATTCCAGAAATTAGAAGGGTCACCTAGGATTACATATAAAAGGGGATCTAATTTGAAGGACTTACTTGAAACTAGAGTGGTCAGGAAATCCAATACCTTGGGGATGAGTAAATGTGAATCCTGTAGTTACTGCAAGTTTATAGAAGTGGAAACGAAGTTCACTATCAATGATATTACATATAAGATTAGATGTAAAGTCAATTCATTGGTTCATAGGTTCATAGGTAGGTACTAGGCTATTGGCCCTAGGGCCTATATAAGCCTAGCCAAAAATGTACCCTGACTTTCACCACCCACAATTGTAACTCAAAGCTAGTAGTCTATCTTGCTAAATGCCAACAATGCCCTGCCTATTATATAGGCAAGACTGAACGAAGGCTATGTGAACGCATCTATGAACATTAGAATGCAATAAATAAAGAGAAGCTGGGGAATGCATTGGCTAGACACATAGTAGTTGAACCAACACATGCATTCAAGTATATCGTAATAGATCAAGTCCTCCCTAATATTAGGCAAGGGCCAGTTAATTTGAGGCTGGAAGAACTAGAGCTTCTATGGCAGATTAAATTGAATGCATATAAGTGTCCAGAATTGAATGATATATGTTCAATTAAATTTATACTAAAGAGTTTATTCAGGTAAGCCCTAAGTGCTGTTATATTAGAATTTGTTATATTAGCCCCCATTGGAAGGTATTCACCATGGTGGATAATTTTTGTTATCATCACTGCATTCGAAAGACAGTTACACCCCCTAAGAGCACTAGACTTTATCCTTTATTATAGACCTTTTCCATTATAGGTCTTTTTCCATCATAGGCCTTTAGTCATTATTTGCATATAGGTATTTATATAAAGCAATAGGCAGGGTATGTTACTTTAAATAGAGATGATGTTTTATTTGATTTTATGATTATGCATAAATATATAATTACATAAAGTTGAATTTATTTTTACTGTATTTATGATAATATAACTAAACTTGGTCTATGAACAATTGCTTAGTAAATCTGGGCTTGAATTGAGTGAGCATGCTCAACGCTTAGGTGTCTAAGGCAGATTTAGCGTGTCAAATTGCGGAAACGTAATTATGTTTATATTAAGTTAAATTCTATAGGTTTATTGGGGTATATATTAGAACACCAAACGTTCAAAATTTCGAGTGTTCTAATATCGAACCCTATGAATCAAAAATTTAAAACATCGAGCATACAGAACAGTGAATATTTTCCTAGGGAAAAAATTTGCTGTTCCAAAACACATACACACAACACAAGCACACCAAACAAACAACAATCCACACACATACACCTAATCTCTTACACCTAACCCTACACTAAACTATACATACACCACTAACTATCCACTTACCTTAACCCAAACCGTAACCCTAAAGTCTGTCACTATCGCACGGTCACCTCACCCACGCCCTAACCCTAACTCACCTACCGCGCCCTAACCCTCACGTCCATACAACTGCACACTTACCTGACCCGCACCCTAACTCTAACTCACCTAACCCGCCCTAGCCCTCACGTGCACACAATCGCACACTTACCTGAACCCGACCAGTAACTTTCCACCACAGTGCTGAAAATAACAAAGCAACAGAAATGGACAGCTGAATTCTTTCCCTAGGAAAAAATTTGGTTTTCTTTTTTTTCGATATTTTCAGCGGGTCGATTTTAGAACACTCGAAATGTTGAATGTTCGGTGTTATAATATAGACCCATTTATTGTGACCACGTGATTTTTTTTTCACCTTTTAAAATAGAGAGTGGTTTTAATTGAAAAAAATGTTTTGTCTGAGGAAGTTTGATCTTTACATCTTATGAAAAGCTTTGTATTTTTATTAAAGAGCTTAACGTATGCCGCACAGTTTTGTACTTTCACTCTGGGTAGCCTTTTTTTTGTTTTTTAGTAGTTTATTCACTTTAATTTGGTTGGTTATTCATGTTGTAGACATGTTAATATATCCGTTTCCTCAAACATCTTTCCATCTTGCCTACGTAGAAAGCCTCACATTTCCCACAGACTGCAATATATACAAGCCCTTTATTATCAGAATTATAATAGGATTTAGATGTTATATACTTATTTCTACTACTGATATATATCTCAGAAGTGTTGGATACAAAGGACATTGTTGGTATGCTCCACATTTATAAGTGCCTACTTTCTTTTTTCCTTTGTTGGTACATTTGTTTTCCAAAAGGTCCTTAATACATTTACCCTTCTGAGAGTGAGTTTCAGAAAGTCAGTACTATTCAATATGTAGTCGAAAAAATTTATAAATCTTTCTTCACTTTCTACCCAGAAAAGACAAATATCGTCCAAGAAACATTTGTAAAGCACCCAACATTCTTTAAATCCAGAATTGAATATACATTTCTCCTCCCATCATTAGAGTACCAAATTGGCATATATAGGGGCACACATAGCTCCCATGGCAACTCCCTTAGTTTGGTGGAAAAATTCACCCTCAAAATATATAAAGTTATTATTAAGAACTAGTTCCATTAATACCAAAAACACAAACTTCTTTCTCAGTAAATATTTTATCCTTTCTTAGGATTTCTTCAAAAAAATCTAAACCCTTCTTATGCGGAATCGAGGTAAAGAGATCAGTAACATTAATGGTGATGAAAATAATATTATTTGTGTTCAAAGTTATTCCTAACACTCTTTAAAAAGTCCCAAGAGTCCTTTAAATCATTAATTGCCCATGTTGGCATATTCTTTAGCTTAAAATCCATGTATTTGGCTGTAGGGGGCTGTAACTGATTGACTAGCAGCCACTACTGGCCTAAGTGGTGGGTTGTCTATGTCCTTAAGGACTTTTGGGATCCCAACTATAGATGGGATCCTAGGTTCTTTGTTATGTAAAAATCTGAAGGTTTCTGTATCAATAAACCCTTCAAGCACCAAACCATTAAGGGTTAAATATATATTATTATACCCAATATGTATCTCATTAATCGATACCTTAGTATATTTATTCTCATTAAGTAATAAATCCATCATTGTACTTTCATATATAACAGAGTCCATTAGTACAGTTCCCCCACCCTTATCCGGTTTCATAACCCTAACAAACTTATTGGATCTAATAGACTCCAATAGGGACCTTTCCTCTACTGTCAGGTTAGACCATACTTTGTTTTTAGAAATTTTCTCCCTTAATTCTGTTTCCACAGCATTTTCAGAATTTTTTAATTGTGGATGTAATGAGGGATTCCATGTACTCTTCCTTCTTAAATTCCCACCACCCACCCACATCTACATGTCCATTCATTAAGAGTTCCAGATTTTTCTTATGGACAAACATTTTAAGTCTATTAATAATGTACTTATCTCATACTTTTTCTTTGGTACAAACTTGAAACCTTTGGCAAATAAATAAATATGTTCGTAACAGTTAAACTGCTATAATTAAAGATAGTATGTCAACATCATATAAACTTGGGATCTTCACCTTCAGTAGAAGTCTGTTCATCAGGGCAATCACTTCCCTGTTCATATGAATTAAAGTTAAATACATTTAATACCCTGTCTCATTCCCTTGTTATTCCACCCTCTTCAGTTGCCCTGATAGTAGTCTGTTGGTGCCTTGTTTTTCAGCCTCTCCAACCTCCAGAGGGGGGATACATTTTAGTATGGAATATTTGTATTGAATATGTAATATTGTGCTAATATTTGCTCTGAAGTAGTTAACTTCATTTGATCAGCAACCTGTGGGTATCGGATCTGTCCTCGGATCCGAGCAGGCAGCTTTCCATGCTAAAAGATCTGAGCTCTCAACTCCTCCCCCTTACCCATAATGCCCTGCTACCTCCCTCCAGTCCTCAGATCTCATTTGCCACGGCTTCTGACAGCTTTAAGTGACGAGCTCTTGGCACTGGGTGAAAATTTCAAACTTTAAAAAACCTTTTAAAACTATTTTCTTAAAATTTTTGTGTGATTGTGTGAGTGTAGTAGGCCCTTAGTTTTCTGTCTGTATATTTTTCTCTGTGTTTTTGTGGTAAACTTATTGTTTAAATTTAATTCCTTCCCTCTCGTTTATTGTGTGTGTGTGGTCGTGCGATGTCTGAAGGGCCTAAGGCCATTTTTTCAAAATGCACTGAGTGTGGTCATAAGCTGTCCCCAGCGGATGGCCACACTCAGTGTGTTCTCTGCCTGGGGGTAGCCCACTTGTCTTCTGGCTGCCAAGTGTGTGCAGCCTTCAACCCCCGGGCTGTTAGGGATAGGAGTCACAAGTTATCCTGGCGGGTCTTTTGCCCGCAGATTCTTCTTCCTCCCCTCCCTCAAAGCCACCAGCCGTGGCTGTGGCTGTCCTGCCTTCAGTTCCCCCTCCCCTGACTGGGACTCAACCTCCCTCTGTGTCTCAGGGAGAGGGGGACTCTTCTACAAGAGAGAAAAGGCACAGGGACAAAGAGCGGCATAAAATCCACAAGAGGCGGGCAGAGTCTCATCCCTCTGCTCCGCCAGCTAAGGTAGTTAGCCCTCTCAGGAGGGTCTCCAGATTTTCTCCCTCTCGGCTCCGTTCCCCCCGCTTTTCTCCAGAGCCGGAGGAGGAGTACCGGTCTCCCTTGAGGTCATCGAGGTGGCCTTTCCGGCCCACTTCAATGACCTCTTCGAGATCCACCAGAAGCATGTCTGATGCAGATTTGGACCGAATGATACGTCGATTCTTGCAGGCCCAGAAGAAGATGGGGGTGCCCCTGCCTCCCCCCCTCTGGGGGTAGCTTGGCCCCTTTCTTTGCCCCAATTGCTCCTTCTCCAATTCGCTATTGGGTTTCGGAGTCTTTAGATCCAAGCCGTCTCAGACCCGGGGAGTCGTCGGCACCAACAGTGGCTGCTACTTTGATGCCAACCGTAGCCTTGAGCGTGTCGGATCTGAGCTCTCGGGGCCGAGAGCCAAGCTTCAGATCCATTGGGGTGAGTGTGTCTTTGGCTCCATTTCGGTTGGAGCACACTCCCCTTTTGTGTCCGATCGCATCGGCTCCGACACCGGTCCTCGTGTCGGAGCCAAGGGGACTGCTCTTGGAGCCAGGGGAGAGTGGTGCGCCCTCGGCTTTAACGTAGTGGAGAGGGTTCTGTCGAGGAGTTCCAGGTCCCGGGTCTGAAATACGGATCCACCCGTCACTCCCGTGCATTTGGGCCTATCTTCCCATCGTCCGGCCCCAGGGACAGCCTGCGTCGACGCTCCAGTTGGTTCCTGTTGGGGAACAGGACCCTGTTGGTGAGCCCTCCTCAGACAGTCCTAACGAGGAGGTCTCTCACAAACGAAAGTGCAAGAGGAGGCACTTGGACTCCCCTGAGTCCCTCACGGAGGACACGGACGTAGAGGAAGGGGAAGGTTCCCCAAGGTCACCCCCTGAAGACTTCTCCTTTGGAGACATTATGGAAATGCTACGTATTAGAGGTGGGTGGTCTGCCCAAAAACCTTCCTTGGATGAGTCTGTGTTTCTGGAGGCATTTGACACAGGCCCATCTACCTCTTGGGTGTCCCCCTCCTGGCTGATCCCCTGGTAGACTTGATTACTACCAGGGCTTGGAAGGAGCCAGACACCATCTCGCCAATCCTTAGAAGACCAGACAAAATACTCTGTCCCCCTCCTGACAGACAAGCGTGGAATAAAGGTTCCCGAGTAGATGCCATGGTGGTGGCGGCCGCCACCAAGAAGGAATTAGCACAAGAAAGTTCCTCGGTCCATCCTCCTGATAAGGAATCTCGGAAGATGGACCGTATTGGGAAGCGGATGTTTTCTTCAGCCACCTTTTCTATAAGGGCACTGAATTACCTGGCACACGTCATCAGGCTCCAGCGAGATTTGATAAAAGACTACTCTGGAGCTCCCCCAGAGTCCATGGTGGGCGAGGACAAATGGACCTTCTCGGCTCGCATGGCCACTCTAAAGTCAATTTCTAACACTTCCATGTGGCTTCTCTCCCATGCCATGGAGGGAGCGGCTAGAGCCAGTGGAGCAGGGGTCGCCTTGTGGCGCCACGCCTGGGTTCACCTTTGCGGAACCCTTCAAGGTGTCCTTTGCGAACGCCCCCTTTGACGGTTCTACGCTATTCGGCAAAACTGTCCATGACACGCTGCTCCAGTGCGAGAAAGACGGGAAGACGCTGTCTGCCATCGGGATCCGCTTCTCTAATCCTCAAAGGTCCTTTTCAAGGAAACAGAGAGGACAGAAGAAGATGTGGTTCCAGAAGTCCCAGCAGTCCTGTCCCGCACTTGACCCTTCATCCTTCAGAGGCAGAGGAGGACAAGGTGGACGCCAGCCCAGAGGCAGAGGGGGGGGGCGAAGAATTTCGGGTCCAGAGAACCTTTTTCAGACTGGCCCGCGCAGCAGCCCTGAGGGCTTACCCGGCTGTCCCTCTCCGGAGGCAGTCGGGGGATGTTTTTTGGAGCACCGACAAAGTTGGGAGTCCATTACTACAGATCGTTGGGTGCTCCAAATAATATCCAGAGGTTACACTATTCCCTTTCTGTATCTTCCCCCTCTAATGAAGTGCCTTCTTGATGTCCCATCCAATCAAAGGGAGGCGGTGGCTTCAGAAATATCGAAGTTGCTAGAAAAAAGGGCCATCCAGCACGTCCCCCCAGAGCAATCCGGATTGGGCAGTTACTCCAGGTTGTTTTTGGTGCCAAAAAAGACGGGGGACGTAAGACCAGTTCTGGACCTGTCATCTCTAAACCTGTTCATTGCCAAAAAGAAATTCTGGATGGTCACTCTGCAGTCTATTCTCCCTCTCCTACAGGAGAACGACTGGATGTGCTCCATAGACCTCAAGGATGCGTACTACCACATTCTCATGGACAGACGGTCCAGGAGGTTTCTCCACTTTCAGCTAGGAGCCAGTCATTTTCAGTTCAGGGTTCTCCCGTTCGGCCTCACCACAGCCCCCAGGGTGTTCACCAAGGTCATGGCAGTTGTAGCAGCCCGCCTGAGACTTCAGGGAATTCAGGTCTTTCCGTACCTGGATGACTGGCTCCTCACCGCCCCCACTAGGCATCTGCTTTGTTCCGCCAGGGATTATTCCCTAGACTTGGCCCAGCATCTAGGCATTACTATAAATTTTCAGAAGTCGTCTCTTCATCCTGTGCATGTTCTGGATTTTATATGGGCCAGGATAAATACGCGCCAGTCCAAAGCCTTTCTGACAGCGGACAGGTTGCACAACTTGACACACCACGTAATGGCTCTCCTATAGTCTCCAGCCCCACCTGCAGAGTTGGTACTGATAGCCCTGGGTTCCATGGCGGCAGCCATCAGACTTTCACCTCTGGCACAGTTGCACACGAGAGTCCTTCAATGGACTCTTCAGGTTCAATAGTCTCTTCTACTTCACCCATTGGATTATCCAATTCTGCTGAGCAGGGTTTGCAGGAACTCCCTTCTTGGTGGCTCCATTCCCGAGAACTGCGGGAAGGGAGACCGTTTGTGATGCCTCAATCCCAAGCCACACTGACCACGGACGCTTATCGCCTCGGGTGGGGGGGCATTCTATGGGCAGAACCGTCCAAGGCACGTGGACCCCTTAGAGACTGTTCTGCATATCAGTGTCCTGGAGATGAGGGCAGTGCTTCTAGCGTTGCAAGCTCTTCAAGACCTTCTTCCTCTGGGGACTATTGCAATTCAGACAGACAACATGGCTGTAGTCTGGTACATCAACAAACAGGGAGGAACCAAATTTTACCCTCTTTGTCGAGAGGCTACGAGAGTTTGGGACTGGGCTATTTCCACCAACCGCTTTCTGTTAGCAACGCATATTCCGGGTCGGTCCAACATTCTAGCGGACAAACTGAGTCGCTCGATCCTCACACCTTACAAGTAGTCTCTGAACCCATCAGTAGCGAATCAGATCTTCCTCAGATGGGGTCAACCTTGCTGCGATCTTTTCGCTTCTCCTTCAAACACAAAATGCAGCGAGTTTTTCACTCTAATTCCCCCAACAGGGGAGAGGCCCAGAGATGCTCTGGTTCATGCTTGCCCCCCCAGTCTTCTTTATGCTTATCCTCCTCTTCCGCTAATGACAAAATTTCTGCAGAAAGCTCATTGGTTGGGGAGCAAGATAATCCTCATAGCTCCATTCTGGCCTCGCCAGATCTGGTTCCCTTACCTGCTGTCTCACAGTGTAGATCCTCCTTGGATCTTAGATCCCATTCCGGATCTGATCTCTCATCCCGCAGGATTACAACCCCCAAACTTGGGCGACCTCAAGCTCATGGCTCGGTTGATCCAGTTCCACTAATAGCAAGGACTCCCGGTATCTCGTCTCCCGTAAAATCTATTCTGGTGGCGGCGCATAGACCTTCTAACAGAAAGATCTACTGAAGTAAGTGGAAGCGTTTTTCCATCTGGGCCAAAAGTAGGGATTTAGACCCTTTTACTGCCCCCATTCCAATGGTTCTTGAATTCCTGTCCCATATCTTTTACCAAGGAGCTAGTGCTTCTACAGTTAAAGTCCAAATGGCAGCCATTTCTCATTTCCACATAGGGGATAACCTTGGTCCCTTAGCGCCTGTTAAGATATGCAAAACCTTTTTGAAAGGCACCTTTCTGTTGAAACCTTCAGTCAAAAATGCGGTTCCACCATGGGACTTAACCTTAGTTCTTCAGGCTTTGACTGACCCACCCTTTGAACCGACTGCTTTGGTTGAGGTAAAATTCTTATCTTGGAAAACGGCCTTCCTGATTGCAATTACTTCAGCCAGGAGAGTATCTGAGCTTCAAGCCCTTTGTATGAAACCCCCGTATCTAGTCTTCCATAAGGACAGAGTGTCTCTCAGGACTAATCCTTCTTTCTTGCCTAAGGTAGCCTCCGAATCCAATATCAACCAATCCATTAATCTGGCTATGTTCTTCCCCAACTTTCAGAACAAAGGTGAATACAGATTGCACTTATTGGATGTGCACAGACAATTGCATTTTTACTTGCACAGGACAGCCACTACTCGGAAATCGGACCAACTTTTTGTGTCTTCCGCTAAGCCATCTTTGGGAAAGCCTATTACGAAAGTTACCTTAGCCAGATTGATATCCCAATGCATCGTGCACGCTTATTTAGCCCCCAGCCAGCCTGAACCCTTAGAGGTCCATGCCCATTCTACCCGTTCTATGGCTACTTCTGCAGCATTCTGGTCGAGAGTTCCTGTAGACGACATCTGCTCTGCAGCTACTTGGTCCTCTTCTCATACTTTCATTTCTCATTATAAGTTGGATCTGATATCCAGGAGTAGGGCATCATTTGGCTCCGCAGTGCTCCAGAATATCCTTCCTTGAGGACCGCCCAAGGTTTTAGGTAGCTGAGGACTCTGTCCCACAGGTTACTGATCAAATGAAGTTAACTACTTCAGATAAAGAAGTTATGTACTCACCATAACATTCTATCTGAGTAGGTAACTTCATTTGTCTGCAACCGACCCCCCCTCCTTCCCCCTAACCTGTTTCTTGGCTATATCTGTGACGTAAGGTTTCACTTTGTCATGCATTAGGTTAGTGTTCCTCTTTCGAGGGTCTTAGAGTGTTTTGTTTTAGGCAAAGTCAATCTGAGGACTGGAGGGAAGTAGCAGGGCATTATGGGTAAGAGGAGGAGCTGAGAGCTCGGATCTTTTAGCTTGGAAAGCTGCTGGCTCGGATCCGAGGACAGATCCGATACCCACAGGTTGCAGACAAATGAAGTTACCTAATCAGATGGAACATTATGGTGAGTACATAACTTATTTTTTTGATATGTGTTTTAACAAATTATGGTTACAATGTTTAGGAATTTTAAATAAGAATGATTTTAGAACATGTTCAGTGTGAGTTTAAGCCAGCAGAATGTGTACTTTAACTTTGCATCTATTAGGTCAATCAACAAAGGTTTAATTGCACTAATTAGGTTATTGGCAAGGTTATATAAAGGTAGTAGTGCAACTTTCAGAGTTATCTGATGAAGTTTTTTGATGAAAACAAACTGGTTGTATGTCAGCATTAAATCTTATATTGTGGTTGCTGGTTCTGTGTTTATGTGAATAAACATTGTGGTTTGTGGAGGAAATGGCTATCCAAGTGCTTTTTGGAATACAGTGGAACTATTTCCCAAAAAGGTTGACAAATTTCTCAGTCCCCCAAAGGATAAAAGTTTTTGGAGTGAGGGTGTCCCCACTGATGTCATTGTGGTGGCCACAGCTACTAAGAAAGAGCTCACTGAACAGAGTAATTGACCATTTCAGAAAGTGTGTGTTTGCCTCAACTACATTCGAACTGAGAGCAAGCAATTACATGGCACATTTTACCCGGCTTCAAAGGAATTTGTTCTCGGAACTCTCCAATTCCCTTTCAAAGTTGCTGCCTCCGGAGAGTCTTAAGTTGTTCTCTCCGAAGCTATCTACTCTAACTTCCCTGATTAATGCTTTGATGATGTTGATCTCCAATGCAGCAGAGACCACATCTTAAATGACTGGCAGAAGCATTACCATTAGATGGCATGCATGGCTTCACCATTGCCGGTTTGCTGAACCCTTTAAGGCGTTTTTTTACTAATGCTGCCTTTAGCGGGTGAACCTGGTTTGGTCCCTCCATCAAAGAGACATTGACCCACAGTGAGCAGGAGGGGAAGACTCTGCCCATAGTGGGGATCAAGTTCGCTACTCCCCAATGATCCTTTCCCAAGAATCAGAGGGGTAGTAAGAAACTTTGGTTCTGCAGGACTCATTCTCCCTTCTAGGGTGCTCCACAGGAATCCTCTTCTACTGGCCAGTGTAGGGGATTCAGTGGCAGATGCCACCTCAGAGGGGATCTGCAGAACCAGTGCTGCCAAGAACCCTTCTTGGAGAAGCTCATGCAGTGCTCCTGAAGTGCTGCCTGGATCTCCTGCCCTGGAGGCAGTCAGAGGACTACTCTCCCTTCACCCAGTAGCCTGGATAAGTATCACCTCAGATCATTGGGTGTTAGAGATCATTTCCAGGGGGTTATTTCATACCCTTTTTTCAGCCCTCTCCAATTCCAAAATCTCTCCCACATGTTCCACCCTGCCAAAGGGAGTTGTCCCATGTCGGGATCCAAAACCTCCTTCTAAAAAGAGCTATTTACGAGGTCCCAACAGGATAATGATAATCCAGAGCTTATTCTTACTTCTTTTTGGTGCCGAAAAAGACCAGGGACCTTGCATCCCATTTTGGACCTCAGCAAGCTGAACCTGTCAGTCAAGAAGTCCAAGTTCTGATGGTCACTATGCAGTCCATTTTTCCTGTTCTATGTAGGGATAATTGGACGTACTCAGTGGATCTTAAGGATGCATGCTATCATATCAAAATCGACATATGCTCCAGGACATACCTGCACTTTCGGTTAGGGGCCAATAACTATCAGTTCAGAGCTCTGCCCTTTGGACTCACCACAGCCCCTGGGTGTTTACCAAATGCATGGCAGTGGTAGCAGCTCATCTCCGACTACAAAGATTCCAGGTCTTCCCATACTTGGATGATTGGCTCTTCATGGCTCTCACAAGGTATCGACTGGCTATGGCCTCCGACTATACCCTCCATCTCTTTCATGATCTTGTCATCACAGTCAGCCTCTCCAAGTCAAGCCTTTCCATGTGTCAGAGCTTAGAATTTATTGGGGTTCTTCTAGACATGGTGTCAGAGACTGCAGCACTCCCTTCCCACAGAGTTTAAATCATTCGGGCCAGGTCCATCAGTTAATGACTCTTGATCATATCACAGTCCACTTAATCTTTCAGGCACTAGGTTCAATGGCAGCTGCTATCCAGGTAATGCGTCTTGCCAGATATCACATGTGGGTCTTTCAGGAGTGTCTCCCTCTCAGGACTGTAGCAGTTTAAACGGACAACATGGCCACGGTCTTATCCCCTGTGCAGAGAGGCCATGAGAGTGTGGGAATGGGTGATGTCTTCCAGGTGTTTTCTTTTTGCAACACACATCCCCGGCAGTTCTAACGTGTTAGCAGACAAACTCAGCAGATCTATCTTGAGTCCCTGTGAGTGGTGCCTGAATCCATCAGTGGCACATCAGATATTTGACCATTGGGGTCTTCCTTGCTGTGATCTGTTTGCATCCCCTGTCAACCACAAATGTAGCAATTATGTTGCCCTGATCCCTCTGATGGGGGAGTCACCCAGGGACACTCTAGTTCACGATTGGCCAGCTGGACTCCTGTATGCTTACACCCAGCTCCCCTCATTCTCAAAGTTTTGCAGAAAGCCCATCTCTTGAAGAGCCTTCTCATCCTCATTGCCCCCTTTTGGCCTCAACAGGCATGGTTCTCCCTGCTTTAGTCTCATCTGAAGTATCCTCCCTGGATATTAGGTCCCACTCCAGATCTCATTTCCCACCCTTGGGGGCTTCCTCTTCCCAACCTTCAGTCTCTTCATCTAACCGCATGGTTCCTCCAATTACAGTGATCCTTTCCCAATCCAGGCTTTCCTGTCTGGTGAAGAATATTATCTTAGTCTCTCAGAAGCTGTCTACCAAGAAGGTATATTCTAGCAAGTGGAAAAGATTCTCAGTTTGGGCCAGATAACAAAATATAGACCCTTTTCAGCCCCTATTCCTGAGATTCTGTTGTTCCCTTTTTCAGGAAGGGGCTAGTTTCTCCACAATTAAACTTCAGTTGGTGGCCATCTCAAATGTCCATTTGAATGAGAGTCCCACCTTTTCTTCCAGACTGTGTAAGGCTTTTCTGAAAGGGGTATTTCTCCTTAGACCTCCAATCAAAGATCCCTCCCCACCAAGGGATACCACCTCTCAGGCCATTGGACTTCGCTTTGAGACTCCTCAGAAGTTCTTTTCTAAGAACCAGCATGGTAACAAGGTACTTTCATATAAGAAATCATAATATCTCCCATTTGAGTACTTTTCAGAGTGGCTCTTCCTATGTCAGGGGTGGAGCCTACGATGGACACTGCCCTTGGGGCAGAAAGGATGTATAGAATCAGGGTTTTAGGAGCCCTGTTTTGGGAAGCCTCCCCAACTCTTCTGAAGCTTGCCTAACTTCTCTATGCTGGAGACTTTCAGTGGTTGGCTGTCTTTTCACCTGGGCTCATCTGACCACCACACAGGACAGTTTGGCGAAGTGCATAATATCTAGAGGCTACATCATTCCTCTAATAACAATTTTCAAGCAGTCATCTTTGCCTCTCTCAGATGTGCCATCCCAAGAACAGAGAGCAGTGTCACAAGAGGCTGAGGGGAAGGAGAAACTAGAAGTGCTGTGGGAACTGTAGTGAGGGAGTGGCTTCTGAAGATAGTGAAGGATGTAACCAGAATTAGTGACAAGCTTGTAGCAGTCAGACTCCATTGCATGGATAGGACAATATTCATAATTGTAGCCTATGCCCCACAGCAGGGTTGTGATAGCACGGAAAAGAGTGCATTCAGACAGCAGTTGCAGGACTTTCTAAATAAAACAGAACAACCGCCTAGGTCCCCACAGGTGGGGCAACAGAAATAAAGAAGCACAAACCATACTGGGTTTCTGTCTTGCAAATGGCTTGATGGTAGACAAGTAAGCCAGCATATGGCTCAGCAAAAGAGACACTCACAAGGCCAAATGCAAGAATGACCAGCATGCAACTCATGCAGAATTCCTCCTTGTAAGAAAAGGCATTGGGAGAGGGTAGAATCAGTAAATGAAAAGGCATGCCCAGTTAAACAGTTGGCCAGCAGCATAAACCACTGTTTGCCACAATCAGATCCAGGTAGTTGTCAGAGAAGGCTGTATGGTCAGCAGAGACTGGGTTGAAGACCTGAAAGTTGACTGAAAAGAAAGCACAAAAGGTCAAGGAAATACTCAGGACTTTAGCACGTAGGGAACAATAGGAAATAGGTGGAGATGAAGAATTGCAACACCTCTAAACAGCATATGTGAGAACTTTTATATGGACATATAGACTAACCAGGCATGAAAATAAGGTACATAAAGAAAGCTGGTGGTGAAATGAAGAAATCCAGGAAGTCACCAAAAGAAAGGAGTTCAAGAAAAGTGGGAAACAGAAAAAATGGACCAGGCTAAAAAGAAATACTGGTTGGATAGCAAAGAGTCTAAGAGAGTGGTTGCAGTAGCAAAGAACAAGGCATCAAAGGGACTCTACCAGCTTCTGGAAGGTGACTTTGCAGATGGCACAAAGAAACTCTTATCAGGTTGCAAGTCAATAACAGAAAACTAAAGAAGATAGTTATCCAATGCCATTCACAAGGGATGCCAACAAAAACCTGCTTACCAGTCCATAGAACAGCAAAGACAAATGGATGGAGTACTTCCATCAGTTTCTAAGTGAAGAAACCCCACAGAAGTTGTACTGCCCCAGACACAGCCTTTGATGGAAAAAGAAGAGGAGTCTACCCTAGAAGAAATAATAACAGCATGGCAGATATGATCAAGATTTTGGGTGAGTTAGGGGAGAAATGGCTTCAGGTGGTACTCATATCATTAAGAAGGGAACAGTATATCCCGGATGACTAGAGAATAAACGTAATGCCAGTGTACAGGAACAAACATTCACAGCTGTGGACAGAATACAGGTATAAAAACTGCTGTCACATAGTATGAAATTTCTTGACACTGTGATTAATAAATTAATAGACTGAGTAGTAGACAGTATGAGGGAAGATGACCAAATTAGATTTAGATCAGGATGCAGTACAGCCAACCTGTTTGTAGTGAGAGAGATAGTTGAGGAGAAACTAGAGATGAGAAAAAGAGTCCAACTTTCCATTCATTAACTTGGAGAAAGAGTATGACATGGTCCAAAGAGAGCTGGTTTGGGCAGTCCTGCAGTGGTTTAAAGTCCCAGAAATATTGACAGAATTACTGCAGGCTGTGTACAGGGGTGCAATACAAACTGTGTTTAGAGTCATGGGAGGGTTCGCTCTGGGAGTGGGTGTGCATCAGGGTTAAGCTCTGAGCCCACTGTTGTTCATGCTTATGATGGACTACATTAGCAAACAGGTCAGAAAGGACAGATCAACAAAGTTACTGTATGCAGAAGATGTGGACTTAACAGGCAGACTCTGAACTAAAGCTTCTACAAATGATAGAGGAATAAAATACATAGCTAAAGGCACATGGGATGAAACTAAGTACAGATAAGCATTCTAATGGCAGCAAATGTGGGAAATTAGAATAAGCTGAGAATTGAGATAGAAGGGAAAGTTGTGGAACAGTATCTGGGAGGGGTAGCTGAGGAGAAAAGAAGTCTGAATGAGGAAGTCAAAGTTAGAATCAGAGGAGCTGCAGCCAACTGGCACAGAGTAGTGTGTGACAGAAGAATACCAGTGAAACTGAAAAGTAAGGTGTACAAAACAGTACTGTGACCAGTACTACTGTATGGTACAGAAATCTGGGCAGTTAAGGCAGAGCAGTTGAGAAAGCTAGAGGTAATGGAGATGAATTACCTTTGATGGGTGGTAGGATGCACAATGTGAGACATACAAAGAAATAAGGACATCAGTGCAGAAACCCAAGTAGCTCCAATTGCAGTGAAGGTCAAATATAACTGTTTATGGTGGTTCAGGCACACGTGCAGGAAAGCAGAAGACAATTTAGTGAAGAAGATTTGGGACAGACAGGAAGACAACAAGAGGAAACGTGGGTATCCAACAAAGAAATAGCCGTACTGAGAGATTTGTGACAGTCAAGCATGACTACTGTTGAGGAAGGTAGAAGAATGGAATTGGATCAAGAGAAATAGTAGCAGTTGACATGACACTGACTTCATGCTGAAAATGGAAAAAATGGGGTTTGATAATGATGATAATGAGCCAAGAGATCTCCCAGCTCTTTGAAAAAAGATCCATCAAAGAGGTCCTTCCAGACCAGAGAGGCTCAAGCATCTATTCCAGGTTCTTTTTAGTACCAGAAAGGTAAAGGACATCAGGCCTATTCAAGATTTAAATGGCCTAAATCTTTGTCAAAAAAGATGAAATTCTAGCTGCACAGTGCCATACATTATTCCTTATCTAGAGGAAGGGGACTGGATGAGTACTGACAGACCTTCAAGATGCTTATCTCCACATAAAAATTGTAATGCCTTCCAGAAGATACTTCCTTTTCCAGCTGAGAGAGAGAGAGCTTGTACTCTTGCCATTCAATCTGTACAAGCATTGTCTGCTATGGTGAAGTCAGTCTGTCATAATTCCACTAGGTTGCCCATTCATCTTGCCCCCTTCTGGCAGCCACTGGCAGCATTGATGCCTCCTCTCTGGGGTTGGGGAGGGGCATTATGAAGAGAGAATAGTCCAAAGGAAATGGTCACATCAGGAGACCCATTTTCGCCTAAAGGTCCTGGAAAAGAAGGTGGTTCTCCTGGCATTGCAGGCTCTTAAGGACTTCCTTCCCTCGGTGTGATCTCTAGTCATACTGACAAACACATCAGTGATATGGTACATAAACAAGCAAGGGGGAACTCATTTGTTTCCTGTTCTGTAGAGAGACCATGAAGGTATGGCAGTGGGAAATGTCTTGGTAGCACTTTCTAAAAGCAGTGCATATCCCAGGTCAAACTAGCCTTTGGGCAGGCTGGTGTAGTCCTTTTATGTTGATGTCTCATGAGTGATCCCTTAATCCAACAGTAACTCAAATCTTTTGCTGCTGAGGCCAGCCAGCCTTGATGCTACATCCTTGCCTCCCCAAATAGTACCAAATACATCAACTACGTCACCCTTATCCATCTACAGGGACAGACACCCTAGGACATTTTCATCCATCTTTGGCCACCTGGTCTTCTTTATGCCTTCCCTCCTCTTCCCCTTGTTCTTGCAGAAAACTTCACTGTGCAAAGCCTATGTCATCCTCACAGCCCCTTTTTGGTCTAGGCAGATTTGGTTTCCCATGCTTTGACCTCATCTCAAGAAACATCCCCGACTGTTAGATACCCTCCCAAATCTCTTTTGTCATCCACCTGACAGTTTTCACTTGGGCAGTGTCCCTCTCAAAGTAACCATATGTTTTTTTCTAATTGCAGTGATGGCTAGGAATTCATCATTCTTTGACAGAGTCATTCCTGTCAGGAGGATGCTTCTAGGAAAATTTACAAGAGCAAATGGAAGAGGACAGATAAATAAGAGAGATGCATGGACTTGCATTAAATACCTTAGAATGATTTTGGTGTTACAAGTCCTTATGTGCAAAACACCTTACAAAGGTTTCCATGAAGAGTATCAATAAAGACCATTCTATCCATGTCCAGAGCCATCTCTCCTGTTCCTCTCAACTAGTCTGTTCAGCTTTTCTTCTACCCAAATGATCATAATGAAGGAGAGCATCTTCTTCACACACTGAATATCCACTGACAGCTTTGACACTAGACCAGGAAAACTAATATGTCTTTCATTAGATCACTGTTGCAGTAGACATTGCAATGTGGGACATATCCTGCAAGTATACCATACATCTGAACTGTCTGCAAGCCTTCAGACTCTTTCTTTGGATGCTGTACATCTGCCTTTAGCATGAGAGGATGTGCTAGTTATAACAGGGATTGGTTGACTTGCCGAAACTCAAAACTTTCTTGACATCAGTACACTTATGCAGACTTACATCAGCTTTAGTTCTTGTAGTACCAACGGATGGCTTCTTCTACTTGGACGGCAGACAGATAAATACTCCAATGGAGACCCTTTCTTCTTATCTAAATATCTAGACTGAATTTTGCCTTATGCGTGTCAGAAAAAAAGTAAGTATAGTTTGAGAGCCAAATCCTCTAGAAGGACCCTCATTTTAGGTCTGTCTTTTGTTTAGGTTGTGTCCTGATTGCTCTTCTTTCTCTCTGAAAACAGCCAGAAGTAGGCTAAATTCCCTCCATTTTTATTGAAAATAAATGTGTCAGGGACTTTGCACAGGCTGCTATGAAAACAGTTTGATCTACACCAGTGGACCTACCCCCTCAACCCAAGGAAAAGAAAACGTTGATGAGAGAGGTGAGTGGCTGAACCTGCACATTTACCTCTCTCATGCAGTCTGGGGCTGATGATGCCACTGTTTATTTTTCAGTGAAGGCCCTGGGAGAAAAGCTTTAAAGTATTGCAAAAACATGTTAAGAACAATAATTTTACAATCTTCAAAACTAATACCAAAAACATCTATAGATTACAATTTAAATAATTATACCAAATTAGTCATAAGGCGAAAATATTGGTTAAGAATAGATACAATTTATATAACAATGATTTAATATTTATAGGCATTTTAGCCATTGTATAGAGGTGCTTCTGCAGCCCTTGAGCCATCATGATGCATCCCCAAGGTTTTCTAGCATGGACCATTCAGAGGCTGCTATGGCCCAGGACCTTCATGTGTCTGAACAGACCATTTGTCAGGTGGAATCAGCCAATAAGGGAGAACTGCTTATTATCCTGGCTGAGTTTGAGGGAGGTATTCATCATATACTGGTGAGAGAAGACATAGGTGGATAAATAATGGAAGTCTGACCTACAGATTCAACCATGAAGAGCATATATCTGGAAACTCCCCAAAATGCATTCAAAAGACCAAACACTGGTCTCCTTCTTCTTACCCCTTCTTCTCATAAGGGTTGTCAGAAGGATTGGTTTAACTTTGCCCAAAGATTATTCAAAGTCATCCTTTCTTTTGGCCCTCCTTTCTTGCTTCTTCCACATCCACATCCACATGTGTCAAGAGGAAGAGACTGTCTTTTTCTGAAGAGGAACTTTTGTCTGAATCTGATAATGAAGGATTGGATTATGCTTCATAGATCTCTTCTTCCACAGCTTGTGTGTCTGAGTCACAGGATACCCTTTCTGCAGAGTCCCCAAATGAGGATTTTTCCTTGTGGGTTACAATTTTAAAAATGACACACTTTTTCAGATGGGAGAGCAAGGAGGTGTCTGATTCTTAAAAGAGGTATTACAGAGTCCTCACCTTGGACCCTTCTAAATCTGTGGCTATTTCTCCATTCTTAGGAGCCCTGGAGTATGATATGTATGGTGGATCATTATCACTAGATTCCCATTCCCTAGCTATCAAGAAGGTTCTGTGGGGTCCTTGATACCCATATTATGTTTAGAAGAACCCTTCTGCAGAGACTGCCATTGTTTATTTTGATGCATACAGAAGCACCAACAGAAGTCTCTTTTGCTAACTCGGCCCCAGATGATAAGGATAGTAGAGCTATTGACATCTTAACACTTCAGAGCTATAAATTGCCAAACTCATATGTCTAAGTGGTTCTACCTGACATAATCGAAACCACACAACACCGACAACCACATCCAGTCCATAAACAACATAACCCCCATACACTGCACACACCACAATAACAATTAAAACAAAACACATCCCCATTCCACAAACCACACACACAACACAAGCACCCTTACTCCTAACCTAGGCCTAACCCTAACTCACTTAACTAACCTAACTCACTTAACCCACCCCTATCGCCCCTAACCCTAACTCACTTAACCCACCCCTATGGCCCTAACTCACTTACCTCACCCCTATCCCCACAGGACCCAATCCACCACTTACCCCAACCCTCTTCGCGTCCCGGTCATTACTACATTACCTTCACACAGCCTTTCCCATGTCGGCATCCCTCGTCGCTGGTGTTTGTATCCTTCGTGGTCGGTCTTCTGCATTGTCGATGTTCGATTGCTGGTGCGTTGCGGGTCGTCTCGCTGATCTTCTTGAGCCCCCTTTCGCTGTGTCGTCTTCATGCTGTCGACGAAGTCAGGTAGAACCGTCTAAGTACCTCTTGTCCATATTTGCTAATATGCAGCAATCCTTAGTTAATCTGCCTAATTCTGATGTTAAATCCAGTATTTTGGAAATGGTAAACTCTGCATCCCAGGTACATATGATGCCGTTTCCAGAACCACTACTACTGCACAGTCATGAGAGAAATGACTGGTTAAGACCTCAAACTTTTGCAAGACATTTAAAAGCATAACTGTTAAATGTCTGTCTGGAAAAGGTTCTTTTATCTGTTAATTCCTCTGCCATGATTCTTAAAAAAAAAAAAAATAGAAGAGAGTTAGAAACTAATGCAAGGAGTTAAATGACTATTCTTATCTCCCATTGTTAAATTCCAGAGAAACTACCCTTCTAATCCAGGGCCATTTTTGAAAGCCCTTCAAGTCAGCCCAACAAAAGTCTTCAAAACAACATTTCGAAAATAAATGGCAAGGCAATACCAAAAAGAAAGCCAAGGGATCCCAGAGACCCTCCTTTCAAAAGAAAAGGTTATGATTATCCCTGTCTTTTACTCTCCCCTCCTATCCCCACCCAGACTTCCTCTGAAAACTACAGTGAATCTTTCTGCATGTCTTCCTGCATGACAATGTATAACCTAAGAATCTATTGCAGTAAGTGTCAAGTCAGATGTCAGTGGGCATGCCCTTCCATTCTTTGAAGAATTTCACAGCCTCCAAAAGACTAGTTTCATTGTTTGTTTCAGATAGTTTCAGAACTTCTACTTCATGGGGTCATAGAGACAGTTCCCTTAGAAAAATTGGAAAAGGCTTTTATTCCTGACTTTTTCTTGTTCCCAGGAAAGAAGACAGTTGGAGTTTCAATATAGAACTTTCCAGATTTGACACCTTTTGTATATCCTAACGTTCAAAATGTTGGCCGGGATTCACGATGGCTTGCACGGAGTTTAAGAGTCGTGTAAGACTCCATGCAGCCATAGCGATCCAGGAACAGCCTGAATTTCTGTGTAAGAGACCAGCTAAAACGTCTCTTACATGGACAGGGCGTGGATATGGTAATTACCTCACTTGCAGCCAAAAGGCATGCAAATGAGGTAGTTTAGCGATCCACGAAGCTGAAACCAGCCCATGTAAGAGTCGTGTTAGCTGCAGAAATGTACTCAGTTGACAACTGAGTATGTTTCTGCAAATAACACAATGGAGACTTGTCAGCTCCAAATAAAGGGTGCATATGTATCAGGCAGCATGCCAATGGCCAAATATGTGGCCATTGGCAAGGTAAGCCGATGCAAACATGAAATAAAACGTTTTTTTTTTTCGGCGATCGCCGATGTTTAAACGTAGCACAACACCACGCAAACGGGCTGCGCTATAAAAAACATAAAAAGAAAAGTTTTAAATCCACAAATGTGGGTTTTATGCAATGCATGTATTTACAATGCCGGGACTAGCAGACTGAAAACAACATGGCCACCGTGTAGTGGTTGCTAAGGGGGGAAGCTGAGTGTAAGACACGTAACTAAGCATTAGTAGGCAATCCTATGTAAATGAGTGGTAGGATAGTGAATCTCAAATACAATCATGGGAGAGTAACA